>NW_015388773.1:0-29310 GCF_001527695.2 Protobothrops mucrosquamatus
AAAAAAATAATCTTTTTAAAAAAATTCTTATGAATATCTTTCAGATCTGTCCCCTTTTCAGGTGTGTCCTTTATTTTTTCCAAGACAAGGTGGTCATGAAGTTCTATGGATGATGATGATTTTTATCCCAACTTTTTTTTAAATAGAACAAGGTGGCAAACATTCTTAATAATCACATTTCCTCTGCTTATTTTCCCCACAGAAACAATCCTGGGAGATGGGTTGGGCTGAGAGACCCAAAGCTACCCGGCCAGTTTTCACAACTAACAATAAAAATACAAAATAAAATTCTGCCTTGGAGTTATGTTGCATACACATGTAATCATAGTTAGCAAAATCTGAACCATGATTAGATGTTACCCAATCTGTGAATTTAGAAATTCATTTGGTAATATTTTGCGTTGGGGAAATTGGCTGCCCCTGTGCCTCCGTGATTCGGTAAGATCCAGTGAGACCTTCCTGATGTATTGACAGGATGAGAATCATTATTATAGGGTATCTAGCCTTAAATTAATATGTTGCAATGCTTTAAAATGCTGTTAAAATCTTGTTTTTGTGGCAGGTTAGCAGCAAAGATGAAGATTTTCTTGATCTCTCTGTTGATGTAGAACAGAATACATCCATAACTCACTGTTTAAGGTAAATACATTTTCACAATGACCAGCATCATTTCTGCTTTATGGTTATTAAATTTTAGTGGGATGTGAAAAGAAAAAAATTCTATAGGTGTTTCAGAATGATGTAGCACAGTGCTGGCGAACCTTTTAGAGACCGAGTGCCCAAACTGCAACCCAAAACCCACTTATGCATTGTCGGGTGCCGGGTGGGTCTGGCCCATTGGCTGGGTGTGGCCCACTGGGTGGGCGTGGCTGCGGTGGTAACGGCAGACTGGGTGGGACTAAAAAGTTTAATCAATCAATTTCAACTTTGCAAGATCTTTTTTTTCCCGCGAGAAGTTGAAATTGATTGATGGAACCTTTTTTTTTTTTTTTTGTACACAGCGGCGGAGGCCTAAAGCGAAAAGGTTTTATAAAACCCAGCTGAAGGCCTAGGACTGGGGCGATGGCGCTCGTGCCCACAGAGAGGGCTCTGAGTGCCGCCTCTGGCACCCGTGCCATACGTTCGCCACCACTGATGTAGCATAAGTCAAATAAAGAAGTATCACTGAAGCTTCTCTTGGCAGGCAGGAAGTTAAGTGAATGGATAATCACTTAAATATGAGACAACAGTGTAGGGCAGCGGCCAAAACAGCCAATGCAATCTTAGTTTGCATTAATAGAGGGATAGAATCAAGAGCACATGAAGTTCTAATACCGCTTTGCAAAGCCTTAGTAAGACCAGACTTGGAGTACTGCATCCAGTTCTGGTCGCCACGCTATAAAAAAGATGTTGAGATTCTGGAAAGAGTGCAGAGAAGAGCAACAAGAATGATTAGGGGGCTGGAGGCTAAAACGCACGAAGAACGGTTACAGGGATTGGGTATGTCCAATCTAATGAAAAGCAGGACTGGCAAGAAGGGATGACATCATAGCAATGTTCCAATATTTGAGGGGCTCCTACAAAGATGAGGGGGTCAAACTATTATCCAAGGCACCAGAAGGCAAGACAAGAAACAATGGGTGGAAACTAACCAAGGAGAGAAGCAACCCAGAACTAAGGAGAAATTTCCTAGTGGTAAGAGCAATCAACCAGTGGAACAGCTTGCCCTCAGAAGTTGTGGGTGCTCCATCACTGGAGGCTTTTAAGAAAAGATTGGCCGGTCACTTGTTTGAAATGGTATAGGGTGTCCTGCTTGAGGAGGGGGTTGGACTAGAAGACCTCCAAGTTCCCTTCCAACTCTATTCTATGTTTTAAGTCAGAGAATACATGGTGTAACAGAATATTTGGCAAAAGATTATACGTTTTTGAATGCCTCTGTTATTTGCTTCAGAGAAGTCCCGTCTATTGTAATAGGACTAGTCAGAATCAAACAGATGGGAATAACTCAAACACAAAAAGAAGCCCAACTAGGAAAGTCATCCATTATTTGTCAGACCAAAAGCCTTCTATTAAATAATGTAAAGTATTTGTTCCCAAGCTTTAGAAACTGGATTTATCATAGCATTTAATTATCCATTATACACCGTTGAATTAAATACCGTACAGGGGGTCCTCAACCACGAAATGTTTTTCTGATCCCGGACTCCATACTTTTGTAATGTTGGGCTGTCATTTTTCCAATGTCATCATCTAGTTTTTTACAGTTTGACAGTCTTGGGAAAATGCTAATAATTTTTATCTGGAATCTTTTATTATGGCTTTTTACTGTTTTTACGTGCATGTTTCTGTTTCATGCCTTGCTGGCTGTGCTAAATTGGGTAGCCATCTGTATTTGTCAAATAAATGAATCTGTATGTAGGAAGGAGAGAGTTCTACTACCCGCGCACTTCATTTGTATAAAAGCATCCTGTTTGTGCCTACGATTGCCTCAAGATAATTTCCCTACTCAACAACTGGCGTGAAGCTGCCATGAAGCCAGGCGTAATAAACCATTCACAGCCATCTAAAAATTGATACCTCTATTACTTTTCAGAGACTTCAGCAATACCGAAACGTTGTGTAGCGAACAGAAATACTACTGTGAGACCTGCTGCAGCAAACAGGAGGCTCAGAAACGGTATGTGAATATGCTTAAAAAGAATGAAACGTTGATTATATAGCAGTGGCCAAAATTGTGGAAACCTTTTGGGAAAAGTGTACAGTAGAAATGCCACCTTTAGTTAAGTTTCCACCCATTTTTCTTCTATTTTCTTTATAACTGTAGCCTTGTTCACTTAATAATACTATTTTACATCGCTTTCTGGGCAACCAGTCAACTCTTTGCACCATTACTTTAATTTTATTACGTTTTACAAGCTCACTAAATGAAAGAACACAAAAAAACCCCCAACCAACTTGATAGCGATCACATAACACACTGACACATGTCCTCCTCTCAGCTTCAATACGTGACATCGATAACTGAATCCTACTGTGATCTGATTGGCTCATTGCCAGAACAAGAGGACACCCGATTGGCTCTCTAAACACTCATGCTCATTGGCTACAATCAGATGAAAGAAAGCTATCTGATATCAACCTAAGCGAGTTTTGTTTCCTTTTTCTGGTTATTTGGCTATAGCAGCGGTTCTCAACCTATGGGTCGCGACCCCATTTGGGGTCGATCAACCATTTCACGGGGATCGCCAAGCAAGGCTGTCCGCCATTTTTTTCCCCTTTTCCGGCGGGTGCCTTACCTCCCTTGGGCTGGGCCAGCTGGTGGTCGGCCTGCTCCGTCTCTGCTGCTTGCCAGCTACGCCTCGGCCGGCGCAGGGGGCGGAACCACGCATGCGTGGCGCTCCCGGGCAGGGAAAGTCCTCGACTTACGACCGGTTGGGTAGTCCTCGACTTACGACCGGTTGGGGGTCGCGGCATTAAAAAGGTTGAGAACCACTGGGCTATAGCTTTTCATAGAATGCAGTACAGATAATTGAACAAACTATGTTGCATTACATTCTTGATTAAATTATCTTTCCATTGATATATAATTTTATGGTACTACTCCCCAAAAAAAGTGGTGTCATTAGCCATCAAACCTCAAAAATACACTTTTCCCAAAAGGTTTCCACAATTTTGGCCACGACTATAAATGTATTCTAGCTTAAGAGAGATACGTTTGCTTGTTTTTTTGACAGTATATTATTTTTCTCTTTGGTTCTCTCTGTTTCAAGATATGAAAAATCTAAGTGTTGGGATGGTTTATATGAGGGAAAAGATTTCAATATATAAGTGTAATTAACTCTTAAGAAAATTTTAACAGGTAAAAATGTTTTCTTTTGAATATTGTGGGGAAAATAAATTTAAATGAGAACTTTAAAAACAAGATCCATGATAAGATGATCTAGATGATGAATTAGAAAAAGAAGCTCAATAATGAGGTGTAGGTTATTCGTGGATATTTAATTGTTATCTTCTAAAATTATCAAGAAATGTGCTAATTTAAGGTTGATAAAAGAGAATATTATTGGAAGGAAAGCTACTATGTGGAATATGGAACTATAGAAACTAACTGTTATTGATTATTTGTAAATACAAACCCAGACAACACACTGTTTACCAAATATTGATGGTGATATGTAAAAAAAACAATAAAACATATTAAAAAAAAAGAAATTGTATGTGAAAGAGGGTTGCCTCATCACCATGCAGCTTCAGTTGATTTTCAAGCAGCAATTAAAGCAAATTGAAATCTTTTTGGCTTTAGGTCCTTGCTGAAGACCCAGTATTTTTACTGTGGTTTCCTCAACATAAGTTGGAATAACATTTCAGATAATAGCAATAGCACTTAGACTTATATACCGCTTCATAGCCCTCTTTAAGCGGTTTACAGAGTCAGCCTATTGCCCCCAACTATCTGGGTCCTCATTTTACCGACCTCAGAAGGATGGAAGGCTGAGTAAACCTTGAGCTGGTCAGGATCGAACTGCTGACAGTGGGCAAAGTCTGCTTCCTAATGCTGCATTCTAACCACTGAGCCACCACAGCATCACAGATAAAGCTTGGTTCTGCCTGTTTTGTTAAAGTATCTGTTTACATAAAGTTTTATTTGTTTCTGCCTATATTTGTCCAGAATTCCTTACTATACAACTTCTAAATCCAGCTTCTTTTCGCCCCCGAATTCCCTGTTGTCTTCTGGATCCTGAATCTGTAGGTCTGTTACTTAAGATTGTAGACCTGTTCATTAGGATGTGCTTCCTAACCAAATTCATAGGCATCCAGAATGGAAACTGTTTGTGTTAGTCATTCAGAACTTCCATTGATGTATTTACTGGTCTGTTGGCTGCAATAAAAAACAATTTTATTTTCCTCAGGACACAAAGACATGTATGGTCATTAGAATGGCTAAATTTATTGTTCAGCTGAGAACGTGTTTTATAGAGGTCATTAAGGGAACCTGTAAACGTTATGCATTATCTAAACCTGTGTTTCTCAACCTCAGATATGTGGACTTTAAGAATTCTCCAGGCAGCAATTTTACCTCACTTTTATCTTTTCATTTATCTTACCTTACTGTATCTCATCTTACTTCTTTTTAATTCTCCTTTAGTGAAGTTGATCTCATTGTTTGTTGATAGTCAATTGACTAGTCAAGTTGTCCAATACGATATGACAGCCGTTCATGGAAGATTGTAGGAGGAACAAAAACACAAATGTTTCGTTCTTTTCCTTGGTGGTAATAGCAGCCTAACACGGTTCTCCTTCCAAGTAGCTCTCAAAATTTGGTTCTCCACACGCAGGAGAATGAGATGGTGGAGCCATTAAATCAGACATACTTCCTGAAGAGAAAAAACAACAACATTACCATGACAGAGAAGTCAAATGATATGTCCAGCCTGCATTTCCAGTTCAAGTTTTCTTGAATGTTCAAATTGATTCATCTCTAACTGTGGTGCTTTGGAGGAGGGGGTGAGGAGAGGAGATAAACTATTTTATTTTGGACAGCTGTAGATTTTGTTTTAAAGGAAGTGTGAAGTTTTCTTTTGAACAAACTACTTTTTTTTAAAAAAAAAGTGCTAATTATTATGGAGATGAAGAGAAAAGACACAGGTTTGAAGTATAACTTTAATGTCAGATAAAAGTAAATTATTCCCCTAGCCCAGGGGTAGGCAACCTTGGCTCTTTTATGACTCGTGGACTTCAATTCCCAGAATTCCTGAGCCAGCCATGCTGAGGGGAAAGGGAGAGGTTTCCAAGCTGAGCCATGCTGGCTCAGGAATTCTGGGAGTTGAAGTCCACGAGTCATAAAAGAGCCAAGGTTGCCTACCCCTGCCCTAGCCCACTAGTAGATAAAATGCTGTCTCTGCAGCTTTCTCAAAACTGATGCCCTCCAGATATATTGGAATTACAACATCCAAAATTCCTAACCACTATGCCCAAGGTGCCTCATGGTTATGAGCGTCCCAAAACACCCAGAAGGTCTCCAGTTAGGGCAGTGGTTCTCAACCTGTGGGTCGGGACCCCATTTGGGGTCGATCGACCATTTCACGGGGGTCGCCAAGCAAGGCTGTCCGCCATTTTTTTTGTGCGCCATTTTTTTTGTCCGCCATTTTTTCCCCCTTTTCCAGCGGGTGCCTTACCTCCCTTGGGCTGGGCCAGCTGGTGGTCGGCTTGCTCCGTCTCTGCCGCTTGCCAGCTACGCCTCGGCCGGCGCAGGGGGCGGAACCACGCATGTGCGGTGCTCCCGGGCAGGGAAAGTCCTCGACTTACGACCGGTTGGGCAGTCCTCGACTTATGACCGGTTTAGTCCTCGACTTATGACCGGTTTAGTCCTCGACTTACGACCGGTTTAGTCCTCAACTTACGACCAGTTGGGGTCGCGGCATTAAAAAGGTTGAGAACCACTGAGTTAGGGGAAAGCAGATTAGAGGGAGTCAACCTTCATTCCGCATTCCTCTTTCGGCTTTGTAGGATGAGAGTTAAGAAGCTGCCGATGATCCTCGCCTTGCACCTGAAGCGGTTCAAGTACATGGAGCAGCTACACCGATACACAAAGCTCTCTTACCGAGTGGTGTTCCCCCTGGAGCTGCGACTCTTCAACACATCGGGGGAGGCCATCAACCTGGACCGTATGTATGACTTGGTGGCTGTTGTCGTTCACTGTGGCAGGTAAGTTGCACTCTGTGTTCTGCCAGGAAATAAACCTTTTGTAAGGAATATGAGTTTTACCCAGCTTTTCAATCCGGAAGCCAAAATAAGGTTCCCTTCTCTTGCACCGAAGATTTTTTTTATCTATCCGGGGATAGCTGAGGCATTCAAAAGTAGGCAAGCTTATAAAGTTAAAATAGCAAGAGCGCTTATCTACCGCGTCACGGTGCTTTACATCCCTCTCTAAGTGGTTTACAGAGTCAGTCTATTGACCCCAACAACCTGGGTCCTCATTTTATCGACCTCGGAAGGATGGAAAGCTGAGTCAGCCTTGAGCCGTTCAGAATCGAACTGCTGGCAATCAGCAGAGTTAGCCTGCAATATTGCATTCTAAGCACTGCGCCCACCAGGGCTCTTTCGATGGTCCTGTAGGCCTTTGGGAGTTTGTAATATTCATTCATTCATTCATTCATTCATTCAAGGAGATAGCTTGGTTGTGTAGAAAGAGAGAAAGAAAAGGGAATTAGCCTGCTCAGATTTTTAGAAGGAAGAGGTATATTAATCTTTTTTAAAAAAAATCCCATCTGCATCTTAGTGGGAATAAAAGGAATGAGAAGGTTCCTTTTCCATATTCCGTTGGTATACAATTCCCACATGTGTCACTGTTCTGTTCCTTCATTTTTGTATAGAAGGGGCACCAATTTTGTGCATCCCCTAGCACAGGGGAAGGCAACCTTGGCTCTTTTATGACTCGTGGACTTCAACTCCCAGAATTCCTGAGCCAGCATGAGGGAACTATGGCCCCTTCATGACTTGTGGACTTCAGCTCCCAGAATTCCTGAGCCAGCATGGCTCAGCTTGGAAACCTCTCCCTTTCCCCTCAGCATGGCTGGCTCAGGAATTCTGGGAGTTGAAGTCCACGAGTCATAAAAGAGCCAAGGTTGCCTACCCCTGCTCTAGCAGTTGCACACCATATTTGTGTATGAGGAGAATCTGGCTGCCAGATTTCGTTTCTTTGCATAAACACAAGGTCACACTAAACATAGCTTGTGTAGTAACCTCAGCGTTACTCCCATGTAGTTATAAAATATTCAGGAGTGGAAATGAGCTAACTTAAAAGACTAACTGATCCCTTTTGCACATTCCCCAAAATTAGACAATCTGTCCCATCGTGAAAGCATCAAATGGTGCCTTCTACCCAGTGCAGGAACACAGCTTAGCTGATAACAGCTGTCAGGGAGATGTTTTCTACATCAATGCTATCTTATCTTTTAAAGGAGTACAGTGAGAAGGAAGGGAAGGGATATTTTGTCTGTGCTGGAGACAAATAGCTGAGGAAAGACACACTCATTTTGTGCTTTGCTTTTAAGACTTCTTCAGACAACTGATGACTGATTGCTTAAGTGCAAAACATTGGACTAGATTTTCTGGTCTCATCCTGACAAACAGGAAAATAGCTATTTCCGAGCAGTTAATGTAGGCACAGTTCTGATTTTCAATCCAAAATGCCTGATTTTTCTGCAGGTCACACACTTTTTTTTTCTCCGTTGGCTGGTGTGGGGCTCAGGGGCTCAAGAGTTCGGCAAATTAGAGGCCAACAAGGGCTCTTAATGAATTCAAATCTCCGCCATCTTATTCCCGGCATTAAAGACACCAACATTACGAGTCGGTATCCAAAGCGTGAGATACCGACTCGTAAATGTTGGTGTCTTTAATGCCGGGAATAAGATGGCGGAGATTTGAATTCATTAAGAGCCCTTGTTAAAAAATATGGTCCTGTGTGCAAGCTGGGGGCTGAAAGATGAATGAGTAACGAAGTCGCAGAACATCCCATTAAAACTAAAATAAAATGCTTACGCTAATAATTGATCTGGATACAGATAAGCTTACTTACCATTCAATTGTGGCCGGTGTTCGTTGTATTCAGAGTCTAAGCTAGGTTTATGAAGAGATCCCTGAACACAGAGAAAACTCACTGCTGTCTCAACTATGGGAGGGAAGCCAAAAAAAAGGACACTTCCTGTGTGGTTAAATCCAGAGATTTATTTCACCAACAATAAGTCAGGGGATAAATAGTCACAGGACCAGCATGTGAAGCTCTGTCCCTCCATCTGTCTCACGTCACTGGTCCTGTCAGTCCAAATAACTACTTAATGCAAAGAGATGGTTCAGTCCCCCACAGAAATAAAGATTCAAATGTCATGTTTCAGTGAAGAGCAGTCCCCCCCCCATTTTAAATGGTCTTTTTAAAACAGTGGTTCTCAACCTGTGGGTCAGGACCCCATTTGGGGTCGATAGACCATTTCACGGGGGTCGCCAAGCAAGGCTGTCTGCCATTTTTTTTGTCCGCCATTTTTTCCCCCTTTTCCGGCGGGTGCCTTACCTCCCTTGGGCTGGGCCAGCTGGTGGTCGGCCTGCTCCGTCTCTGCCGCTTACTAGCTACGCCTCGGCCGGCGCAGGGGGCGGAACCTCGCATGTGCAGCGCTCCCGGGCAGGGAAAGTCCTCGACTTACGACCGGTTGGGTAGTCCTTGACTTACGACCGGTTTAGTCCTCGACTTACGACCGGTTGGGGTCGCGGCATTAAAAAGGTTGAGAACCACTGTTTTAAAAGGTCAGAAACTCTTATGGCCAAGCAGCATGACATGGCGAATCAGCTCTGGGAGAAAACCTTGCATATTTTTTTTTGAAACCTCTTTCCCTCAGGCAGTCCCGGGGGGTGTGTGTAAGCAAAGAGTGGATAGAAATAATGAGAACGTGAGGAATATATTTGTTTTATTTATTTATTGTACAATCTATACCGCCCGCGTAAAGAACTCTGGGGCTTTGAAGCACAAGAGACACCAACTAATGATGGGGAACAGCTACGAGGGCAAGAAGATAGATTCTCCGGGGGGGAAAGGCCTGTTCAGTGCCAACTGCAAAAATTGGAGCCAGCTCTGGCTAGAAAACAAGAATAATAAACAACTGAATCTGTCTGCAAAGGGTTGCTTAACCCAGTAGGGTGGCTGGGAGGAAGCTGGCCTCACAGCTTTGGCTATGTGCACTGTTTTAAAAAGGGCAGCTGAGCGTGCTGTATAAAAACATTCCTGTACACTGGAGACTAGATGTTAGATGTGATGTTTAAAGAGCCATTTGTTTTTGTTTTATTTTTCTGTACCGTAACTGAGTCTGGACTGCCCCCCTCTCCTTACTCAGCTCAGCCTGGTCAAGCAATCCTGAAACTGTGCTGGTGCTTTTTCCGGTCCCTTGAAAAATGTTGATCCTTGCAGAAGAGCCCTACTATTATAATTATAATAATAATAATAATAATAATAATAATAATAATAATAATAATAATAATGATGATGATGATGATGATGATGATGATGATGATGATGATGATGATGATGATGATTGATGATGATGATGATGATGATGATGATGATGATGATGATGATGATAATAATAATAATAATAATAATAATAATAATAATAATAATAATAATAATAAAAAAAGTTGGAAGGGACCTTGGAGGTCATTGAGTTCAACCCCCTGCTCAGGCAGGAAACCTACACCATTTCGGACAAATGGCTGTCCAGTCTCTAATAATAATAATAATAATAATAATAATAATAATAATAACAACAACAACAATAATAATAATAATAATGATGATGATGATGATGATAATGATAAAGTTGGAAGGTGCCTTGGAGGTCATCTAGTCCAACCCCTTACTCAGGCAGAAAACCCTACACCATTTCGGACAAATGGCTGTCCAGTCTCTTCTTAAAAACTTCCAGTGCTGGAGCATTCACCGCTTCTGGAGGGAGGTTGTTCCACTGGTTAATTGTTCTAACTGTCAGGAAGTTTCTCCTTAGTTCTAGGTTGCTTCTCTCCTTGATTAGTTTCCATCTGTTGCTTTTTGTCCTGCCTTCAGGTGCTTTGGAGAATAGCTTGACTCCCTCTCCTTCGTGGGGCAGCCCCTGAGATATTGGAACACTGCTATCATGTCCCCCCTCGTCCTTCTCTTCATTAAACTAGACATACCCAATTCCAGCAACCGTTCCTCATATGTTTTAGCCTCCAGTCCCCTAATCATCTTTGTTGCTCTTCTCTGTACTCTTTCTAGAGTCTCAACATCTTTTTTACATTGTGGTGACCAAAACTGGATGCAGTATTTCAAGTGTGGCCTTACCAAGGCATTGTAAAATGGTATTAATACTTCACGTTATCTTGATTCTATCCCTCTGTTAATGCAGCCCAGCACTGTGTTGGCCTTTTTGGCAGCTGCAGCACACGGCTGGCTCATATTTAAGTGATTGTCCACTAGGACAATTAGACTTTAGTCTCCCTGTGTCTGATACATTCAGCGGCTGTTTGATGGGATTTAGTATTATGAAGGTTGACTCGAAGTACATGTGCGCATAGACACACACACCTTCCCTCCCATGTCTTCACTTTTTGGCCCACTTGCCATTGGAACATTGATGGTACCAAATTGAACATGGAGACTCATATGGAGAACATCACCTGTAGACCTGCGCACTTGTGTGTGAAAGAAAGAGCGAGAACAGGATTCAGTGTCACCCTTGGCTTCTAGGGAGAAGGGAAAGTCAACACGGATATTTTGCTCCGTTACTTTTGTGTTTAGAAAATTCTCCAGTATTTTGGTTTTATATTTTAATTTGTGGGGTGTTTTTTTTCCTTCCTTCCTTCCTTCCTTCCTTCCTTCCTTCCTTCCTTCCTTCCTTCCTTCCTTCCTTCCTTCCTTCCTTTTCAGTGGCCCTAACCGTGGACACTATATCACCATTGTGAAAAGTCATGGCTTCTGGCTATTGTTTGATGATGATATTGTAGAGGTGAGTAAATTGACTACTTTAAGCAAACCTACTGAGCCTTAATTTAGCCCAGGGGCAGGCAACCTTGGCTCTTTTATGACTCGTGGACTTCAACTCCCAGAATTCTTGAGCTAGCCATGCTGAGGGGAAAGGGGAAGATTTCCATGCTGAGCCATGCTGGCTCAGGAATTCTGAGAGTTGAAGTCCACGAGTCATAAAAGAGCCAAGGTTGCCTACCCCTGATTTAGCCTGTTTATGCACTGCAGCATTTCATTTGCTGAAAGTAAAATCCTTATTATTCCAATCTAAGGCGGCCTTTCTCTATCTTGTCAACTTTAAGATGTGTGGATTCCAACTCCCAGAATTCCTCAGCCAGCTTAATGGATAACAGTAATAATATCCCTCTTTCCCTTGTGATTTGGAGCGACCCGTGTCTTCCATGTTTTTTTCAGCACTGCCTTCAGGGACTGATAAAAAAAAAAGTCAAGATGGCAGCTAGAACACAGGTAGTCCTCAATTTAGGAATAGTTGCCGAGCAACTATTCAAAGTTACCTCCGCATGGCCACTGACAACCTAAGTTGTCAAAGTTCTAACAGCCACTCCCCTCCCCCTCCCGGGCTGTGTAATCACAGTGTAGGTCCTTGGCAACTAGCCGACATTTACGACCGTTCGTAACAACCCACGTCCTTGATCATGATTTACATTTTTGCTGCAAACGAACATTTAATTTGGCTTCCAGCAAAGATCACCCACGGCGGACATGGATTTGCTTATATTTACTGTCTTCCCTTAACACCTTTGGTGGCATTTGTCAAATGACTGCAGTGATTCATTTAATGACCACCATAAAAACGTAAAATAGGGTGTGGTCATTTATTGACCCTCTTAATAACCAGCATAATCTATGACTGTAATTTCAGCCTCGTTTACAGTCGTAAGTCGACGACTATCTGTAGTGCAGTCAACGCAGACATTGGTAATGTTGTTGCAGCCATACCTAGGCACCATTTTTTTTGTTACAGCACTTTTTTGACCATACCACGTGGATACCACTAGTCCTTTACAACAGTTTGTAGCTCCGTCTTATAACTCCGGCTTGCTAATCGAAGTTCCATCTTGGAAGTTTTAATGATGACTTTGTCTGCTTTGTATTTATCAGATCACCCTCTGAACATCACATGCAGAAGGGCTGCAAAATGTCCTACAGCTGCCCTTGTTTTAGTCAGAGTAATATCTTAATTTGAGGATTATGTAAACAAAAATATGTTTTGTGTTGTTTTATGTCTCGTCACATGTCACTGACCGCCATAATGTTTTTGAATCAGGAATCATTATACCAAGATACCACCGTTACGAAGGGAAAAAGAGGCAAAAGTTGTTTTTTTCCCCTAAGAATCAGTTGAATTCACACAAAAGAGTCTTGGATTAAACAAACCTTAATAAAGTTTGAGTTGTCAGACGTTCAGACCAGGAATAGTCCAAAGAGCTCAGCTGTTCACAATTTTTCCAGCCATGAGGGAGAAATACATGTATATGTATTGCAAGTACGAAGTTTGTGGAAAGAGCTAACTGTTTTGTACCTGGTTGTCTAGGCCAGATCACATTGCTAAAATCATGATATCAGTTCCTGAAACTTTTGATAGCTTCTCTCTTTTCTTTTCTCCCCTTAGAAAATTGATGCACAAGCTATTGAAGAATTCTATGGCCTTNATACCATTTCAGACAAATGGCTGTCCAGTCTCTTCTTAAAAACTTCCAGTGTTGGAGCATTCACCGCTTCTGGAGGCAGGTTGTTCCACTGGTTAATTGTTCTAACTGTCAGGAAGTTTCTCCTTAGTTCTAGGTTGCTTCTCTCCTTGATTAGTTTCCATCCATTGCTTCTTGTCCTGCCTTCAGGCGCTTTGGAGAACAGCTTGACTCCCTCTTCTTTGAGGCAGCCCCTGAGATATTGGAACACTGCTATCATGTCCCCCCTCGTCCTTCTCTTCATTAAACTAGACCAGGGGTAGGCAACCCAAAACACTCAAAGAGCCACTTGGACTCGTTTCCCACAGAAAAAAAAACACTGGGAGCCGCAAAACCCTTTTGATATCTAAAATGAAGATAACACTGCATATATCCTGTTTTACCTTTTATGTATTTATATGTATGTATGTATGTATGTGTTTGTGTGTGTATATATAAAATAAAGGTAAAAAAGGATATATGCATTGTTACCTTCATTTTAGATGTCAAAAGGGTCTCTCTGTCTCTCTCTTTCCTCTATTTCTCTTTCCTCTCTCTTTCCTCTCTTTTTTCTTTCCTCTTTTTCTCTTTCCTCTCCCCCTCTCACTTTCTCTCTCTCTTTCCTTTCTCTCTTTCATCTTTCTCTCTTTCCTCTCTCTTTCCTATTTCTCTTTCTCTCTTTCCTCTCTGTCTCTTTTCTCTCTCTTTCTCTCCTCTTTCCTCTCTTTCCTCAATCTTTTTTCTCTTTCTTTCCCTCTTTCCTCTCTTTTTCTCTTTCCTCTCCCCCTCTTTCTCTCTCTCCTCTCCCTCTTTCTCTCCCTTTCTTTCTCTTTCCTCTCCCCCTCTTTCCTTTCTTTTTCTCTTTCCTCTCCCCCTCTTTCTCTTTCCTCTCCCTCTTTCCTCTCCCTCTTTCTCTCCCTTTCTTTCTCTTTCCTCTCTCCTCTTTCTCTCTCTCTTTCCTCTTTCTCTCTTTCCTCTCTCTCTCTCTCTGTCTTTCTTTCCTCTTTCTCTTTCCTCTTTCTCGGGTGGGGAGGGGGAGCAGGATGGGAGGCAGCGGTGGCGGTGGTGGCAGCCATTGCTGCATCGTCAGGGTTCCCCGCCGCCACCCCCGGCCCGGCCGCCACCCCCACCGTGTCCTCAGCCGAACGGGCGGGGAGGGGGAGAAGGACGGGAGACAGCGTTGGCGGCGGCACTGCAACTTCGTCGGGGTTCCCCGCTGCCGCCCCCGGCCCGACCGCCGCCCTCGCCGGTACTCTACGCTGCCCTGCCTTGCCCTCTGCCCATCAATGGAGCCGCGGTGGAGGCAGCGCCCGCCCGAGCTGCCTGGGGGGCACCAGGAGGAAGGAGAGGAGGAGGGCGAGGAAGCCGCTGCCCCAGCCGGGACTCCGCGCTGCCTGGCCTTGCCCTCCGCCATCTGATGGAGCCGTGGTGGGGGTTGGGGCTGCGCGGCCCCTGCCAGCCCAGCTGCTCCCCCCTGGCACCCTTCTTGCCCCGGCACCCGCCTGAGCCGCCTTGGTGGCAGCAGGAGGAAAAAGGGGAGGAGGAAGAGAAGGGCAAGGAAGCCGCCACCAGCGCCAGGCCCCAGGAGGCGGCTCTCCTCTCCTACCTCGCCCTCCGCCCATCCGATTAAGCCGCGGTGGGGGCTGGTGCTGCGCGGCCTGCCAGCCCCTCCGCCAGCTCGGCTGCTCCCCCCCAGGCACCCCTCTTCCTCCCGGCGCCCGCCCGAGCCGCCTTGGAGGCGGCAGGAGGAAGGAGAGGAGAAGGGCGAGAAAACCGCTGCTGCCGTCCCAGCCGCGACTCCGCGCTGCTTGGCCTCGCCCTTTGCCCATTCAATGAAGCCGCGGTGGGGGCTGGGGCCACGCGGCCCGCTAGCCCCTCCGCCAGCTCGGCTGCTCCCCCCCAGGCACCCCTCTTCCTCCCGGCGCCCGCCCGAGCCGCCTTGGAGGCAGCAGGAGGAAGGAGAGGTGAAGGGCGAGAAAACCGCTGCCGCCGTTTCAGCCATGACTCCGCGCTGCCCGACCTCGCCCTCCGCCCATTCGATGGAGCCGCGGTGGGGGCTGGGCCCACGCGGCCCGCTAGCCCCTCCGCCAGCCCGGCTGCTCCTCCCAGGCAACCCTCTTGCCCCGGCGCCCACCCGAGCCGCCTTGGGGGCAACAGGAGGAAGAAGGGGAGGAGGAAGAGGATGGCAAGGAAGCCGCCGCCAGCGCTGGGCCCCAGGAGGCAGCTCTCCTCTCCTACCTTTGCTGAATCTCCTTCCTTCCCGGCAGCCTGGACTCCGGCGCGCCTTCCTGGCCAGCGGGTCCAAAGGGTCGGGCTGGCTGGGGATCGCAGGGGCTGGTCTCCCTTGGGCCGCAGCTTGCGGGAGGGCTGTCCCGTTCAGCGGAGCCTCCAGCGGGCCGCTCCCATCAGGGATCCCGGGGCTTCCCCGGGCGGCTTCAAGGCCACGAGGCCCTGGCCACGCTTCTCCCAGGGGGTGGGGCACCCGGGCACAGGGCCAATCAGGAGCCCTGCAGGAGGTAAGTCCGCCTGAGAGAGAGAAGGGAAGCGAAAGTGCCTCTCTGTCTCTCTCTCTGCAAATGGCGGAGGAGGCTCCGGAGCCGCAGGTGATGGCTCAAAGAGCCGCATGCGGCTCCGGAGCCGCGGGTTGCCGACCCGTGAACTAGACATACCCAATTCCAGCAACCGTTCCTTATATGCTTTAGCCTCCAGTCCCCTGATCATCTTTGTTGCTCTTCTCTGTACTCTTTCTAGAATCTCAGCATCTTTTTTACATCGTGGTGACCAAAACTGGATGCAGTATTCCAAGTGTGGCCTTACCAAGGCATTGTAAAGTGGTATTAACACTTCACGTGATCTTGATTCTATCCCTCTGTTAATGCAGCCCAGCACTGTGTTGGCCTTTTTGGCAGCTGCAGCACACGGCTGGCTCATATTTAAGTGATTGTCCACTAGGACAATTAGACTTTAGTCTCCCTGTGTCTGTTTGATACATTCAGGGGCTGTTTGGTGGGATTTAGTATTATGAAGGTTGACTCGAAGTACATGTGCGCGTAGACACACACACCTTCCCTCCCATGTCTTTACTTTTTGGCCCACTCGCCATTGGAACATTGGTGGTACCAAACTGAACATGGAGGCTCATATGGAGAACATCCCCTGTAGACCTGCGCACTTGTGTGTGAAAGAAAGAGCGAGAACAGGATTCAGTGTCACCCTTGGCTTCTAGGGAGAAGGGAAAGTCAACACGGATATTTTGTTTCGTTACTTTTGTGTTTAGAAAATTCTCCAGTATTTTGGTTTTATATTTTAATTTGTGGGGTGTTTTTTTTCCTTCCTTCCTTCCTTCCTTCCTTCCTTCCTTCCTTCCTTCCTTCCTTCCTTCCTTTTCAGTGGCCCTAACCGTGGACACTATATCACCATTGTGAAAAGTCATGGCTTCTGGCTATTGTTTGATGATGATATTGTAGAGGTGAGTAAATTGACTACTTCAAGCAAACCTACTGAGCCTTAATTTAGCCCAGGGGTAGGCAACCTTGGCTCTTTTATGACTCGTGGACTTCAACTCCCAGAATTCCTGAGCCAGCCATACTGAGGGGAAAGGGAGAGGTTTCCATGCTGAGCCATGCTGGCTCAGGAATTCTGGGAGTTGAAGTCCACGAGTCATAAAAGAGCCAAGGTTGCCTACCCCTGATTTAGCCTGTTTATGCACTGCAGCATTTCATTTGCTGAAAGTAAAATCCTTATTATTCCAATCTAAGGCGGCCTTTCTCTACCTTGTCAACTTTAAGATGTGTGGATTCCAACTCCCAGAATTCCTCAGCCAGCTTAATGGATAACAGTAATATCCCTCTTTCCCCGGTGATTTGGAGGGACCCGTGTCTTCCATGTTTTTTTCAGCACTGCCTTCAGGGACTGATAAAAAAAAAATCAAGATGGCAGCTAGAACACAGGTAGTCCTCAATTTAGGAACAGTTGCCTAGCAACTATTCAAAGTTACCTCCGCATGGCCACTGACAACCTAAGTTGTCAAAGTTCTAACAGCCACTCCCCTCCCCCTCCTGGGCTGTGTAATCACAGTGTAGGTCCTTGGCAACTAGCCGACATTTACGACCGTTCGTAACAACCCACGTCCTTGATCATGATTTACATTTTTGCTGCAAACGAACATTTAATTTGGCTTCCAGCAAAGATCACCCACGGCGGACATGGATTTGCTTATATTTACTGTCTTCCCTTAACACCTTTGGTGGCATTTGTCAAATGACTGCAGTGATTCATTTAATGACCACCATAAAAACGTAAAATAGGGTGTGGTCATTTATTGACCCTCTTAATAACCAGCATAATCTATGACTGTAATTTCAGCCTCGTTTACAGTCGTAAGTCGAAGACTATCTGTGGTGCAGTCAATGCAGACATTTGTAATGTTGTTGCAGCCATACCTGTGCACCATTTGTTTTGTTACAGCATTTTTTTGACCATATCACGTGGATACCACTAGTCCTTTACAACAGTTTGTAGCTCCGTCTTATAACTCCAGCTTGCTAATCGAAGTTCCATCTTGGAAGTTTTAATGATGACTTTGTCTGCTTTGTATTTATCAGATCACCCTCTGAACATCACATGCAGAAGGGCTGCAAAATGTCCTACAGCTGCCCTTGTTTTAGTCAGAGTAATATCTTAATTTGAGGATTATGTAAACAAAAATATGTTTTGTGTTGTTTTATGTCTCGTCACATGTCACTGACCGCCATAATGTTTTTGAATCAGGAATCATTATACCAAGATACCACCGTTACGAAGGGAAAAAGAGGCAAAAGTTGTTTTTTCCCCCTAAGAATCAGTTGAATTCACACAAAAGAGTCTTGGATTAAACAAACCTTAATAAAGTTTGAGTTGTCCGACGTTCAGACCAGGAATAGTCCAAAGAGCTCAGCTGTTCACAATTTTTCCAACCATGAGGGAGAAATACATGTATATGTATTGCAAGTACGAAGTTTGTGGAAAGAGCTAACTGTTTTGTACCTGGTTGTCTAGGCCAGATCACATTGCTAAAATCATGATATCAGTTCCTGAAACTTTTGATAGCTTCTCTCTTTTCTTTTCTCCCCTTAGAAAATTGATGCACAAGCTATTGAAGAATTCTATGGCCTTACTTCTGATATATCAAAGAATTCAGAATCTGGATATATTTTATTTTACCAGTCAAGGGAATGATTCAGGAAGACTGTGACTTTCTCCATACTAGAGTGGATCCTGACCAACACTGTTAAATGACTACTCTGTAGACCTGACCAATACAGCCCATGCAGGATCATTGCTTACTCATTGACTAAAACTCCTAACTTATGTCTAGAAGCTTCTCCCATCTTAAGTCATCAAGAAAAAGAACAAATGTATAGAGACTCATGTTCATCAGATGAATCCACTGAATTGAGGTATAATGTGGAATAGATGCTTACGTCGCCACTAAGGACCATTTCCTTCCATTCCTTTTCAGCAGCGATTTTTCAGACTGTTCTATGTGGAATTAATTGAATTTCTTAGAAGATCCATGAGTGTTTTCAGATCACTCCAAATGAGAGCAATCTATAAGGTATCGACTAAGGGGGTCTACGACAATTTGCTGCAGCCAGCTCGCCCCAGCCAATTTGCCGTGGGACGAGTTGCACTCATATCAAAGAAATAGAAATAAAATCATTAGAGGATGCTAAAGGTGGGACAAAACGAAACGTGAATGACAAAACTTAACATAATTTTAAACTATTTAATTATTCAGATTAAATTGAATCGGTCCACATGTCTATGGAGGTTCTCACTCCATCCAGGTCGTGGTTGTCCCAAAGATGCTTTTTTCAAGAGGCAACTGGACTTTCTTGTTTTTCTTTGAAGATGTTTCACTTCTCATCCAAGGAACTTCTTCAGCTCTGACTGGATGGTGGGGAGTGGAAGGATTTATACTCCTTGCAGACAGCTGGTCATTGGCGTTCCTTTAGAGAGTCGTTGAAACCATTCTGGAGGATTACCTGTGTCCTCAGGGTCACCTGAGTAGTGCAAATGGGTGTGTGGAGCCTTCTTGACTTGCAGGGTGTTTCCCTTCACTGTTGAAGACAGGCACACAGGCTGTTGGGGATGGGTCTGTGCTGTCTGCATCTCAAACTGAAGCACAGAGGGTTCCCGTAGTCTGCAATATTTTCTGTGCTTCAGTTAGAGATGCAGACAGCACAGACTCATCTCCAACAGCCTGTGTGCCTGTCTTCAACAGTGAAGGGAAACACCCTGCAAGCCAAGAAGGCTCCACACCCATTTGCACCACTCAGGTGACCCTAAGGACACAGGTAAACCTCCAGGTGGCCTCAACGACTCTCTAAAAGAATGCAACTGACCAGCTTTCTGCAAGGAGTATAAATCCTTCCACTCCCCACCATCCAGTCAGAGCTGAAGAAGCTTCCTGGTGGAGAAGCGAAACGCCTTCAGAAGAAACACAAGAAAGTCCAGTTGCCTCCTGAAAAAAAGCACCTTTGGGTGAATTGTCCCACAGCGAGTTGTCCTATGATGATGAGTTGGCCATGGCGAGTTGTCCTGCAGCGGGTTGGCCACAGTAAGTTCGCCATGGTGAGTTGGCTGCAGCAAGTTGTCCCATTCCACTACTAAGGTCCCCATCAGACCTGCTGGCTCATTGCTGATCCCCAGAGGGACAGAGAAAGGGAGGAAGAAGCTGTGTTTGAAGAAGCAAGAATACATTCTCACCAAGAATAGGATCAGCCGGAGATACTTCACTCAAGCCACTTCTCCAAAACCAGGAACTATAGTTGATACCAATTCCTTAAAGCAGCTTTTCCCGGCCTGTAGATTTCTAGATGTTTTAGGCTGCAACTTGCCTCTTGAATTTTTCACATACTGTTCAGGGATAGTGTTAAGTTGTCTAAAACATCAGGGGGGCACCCAGCTTAGGGGATGTTGGTTTTTTCCATCTGTTTGCTCCATAATTATAGTACATGTAGTCCTCGTCTTACGACCGTAATTGAACTACATCCAAGTTTATGACCTTATTGGCAATAGTCATTAGGTAAAAGCGGTGGTTTTTAAAACAAACCTGTTTTAGCCAACGGCTAGATGGAAGTAAATGATAGTTTCCTGCAGAAATAAAAAATTGCGGAAAACCAGTCATGTGATCACAGGATGCCACAAGTGGCCAGAAAAGTGAGCTTGGTTGCCAAGTACCCAAAATGTAATCACATGACCGGGGGCGTGGGGGGCGTTGTCAGAATTTTGAAACTGGGTGGTTAATTCTGGGGAAGTCCATCATACCTTTGAATGGTTGCTTAGCGACCGGTCATAATCAAGGACTACCTGTGCTGATGTTAGACTGAAGGTGTAGCTGTATTTTAAAGTGCACACGTGCATTTTGTAATTGATGAATTCCAGGGAAGGCTTACCAGCCCGTTCTATAAAGTGAGTTTTTAAGGGGCCTTGTGATAAAAGTGTTTCTGAAAAGAGCAATAGATGTGAAAAGGGTTCTCGTGTTGTAGGAATTCTAAAATTATTGCTTTAAAGGAAAGATAAATATTTTTTTTCCCTAAGTTTTTGGAACTGGGCTTGGACTGTGGATTATTTCACATGGTATTCTCCCTTAGAGAGCTGAGCCTTCTAAACTTTGGCTTACTGAAAAAGAAATCAAATTGGGAAATCGTTCTGCAGATCCACATTCCCTGTTTATTGTCGCGCAGCAATTCACTCTTGTACACTGCCCAGAGTCACGTTTTTGTGAGATGGGCGGCCATATAAATACAATATATATTTTTAAAAAACCAAGCTGGTTCTTTGGATTCTAACAAAAGATTAGGAATTTGGCACTGAAAAAAGGGGGAGGCTATTTCTCCGTGTTAGTTTCATTGCAAAAGTTAGTTTTAGTCTTCACCCAAAGAGCTACCAAAAATTTGGTTCTTGCTTATTCAGATCTGTTTTTGTATCAGTGTCACACCACGTCATCCAAGAGTTACACATTCAGTTAAGCAAAAAATAGTAAACCACAATCCAAAGTTCCATAAGATTTAAACACATATGTGATAAGGGATTTTTAGTTCTTTTCCCTCTTGGAAGATTGAACAAGCGTGCGTAGGAGATCCTGCGTGCTGCTGGATTGAACGATGGTGCCGAGGCCTACAAATTGCCACGTTTCGGTAAATTTCGTGGACTACACAGAGAGCAAAACGGGATGGCATCTTCTGGAGTTTCCCAGGCTCTGTAATACACTTCACATTTTGCAGTAAGAACCAAGTCTTGGGTTCTGCCTCTTTGCATTTAAGTATGGACCAAGAAGTTGAATTTTGGACGAGGAGAAGAGATTGCAATTTCGAATGCGCCCAATCAGTTCAGTGTGATAAAGTCAGTGGAGGATAATTGACAAGGTCACTAAGGGAGGCACAGTGTCACTGAGAGTTGAGGGTTTTTCAATGCTAAGAGGTAAAACTAGCACCTGTTTTGGTATCCTTACAATCCTGCCTGAGACTTCCTATCTTAAGAAATAAAAGGTTGATTTGCAGTGGTCCTCATCAAGTTTTATGTCATAGGATAAATGGGCTACAATTGACTACAGCAGTGTTTCTCAACCTTGACAATTTTAAGGCATGTGGATTTCAACTCCCAGAATTCCACAGCCAGCATTGCTGGCTGTGGAATTTTGGGAGTTGAAGTCCACATGCCTTAAAATTGTCAAGGTTGAGAAACACTGGACTACAGGTAGTTCAATTATGTATGTACACTGAGACCTTGTGCACCGGAGACGATTCCTTGTGTGTCCAATCACACTTGCCCAAAAAAGTATTCTATTCTACTAATAATAAATAGTGGTATAGGGTGACAACCATCATTGTAGATAACATCCATTGGAGACATCTCAAGTTCTCTCTCCCTCTGCATCTGTTTCTTGTCTGTTAAATGAACAACTTGCCTCCAAGTTACTGAACAGCTTCCCTCCAGAAGTTGTGAATGCTCCAACACTGGAAGTTTTTAAGAAGAGATTGGACAACCATTTGTCTGAAATAGTATAGGGTTTTCTACCTGAGCAGGGGGCTGGACTAGATGACCTCCAAGATCCCTTCCAACTCTGTTATTCTGTTCTGTTCTATATTCCAATGTCTATTCTGTTCTGTTCTGTTGTGTTCTATTCTATATTCCAATTTCTATTCTACTCTACTCTATTAATTTCTATCCTGTCCTGTCCAATCCTATCCTATCCTATCTTCTATTTCTATTTCTATTCTATATTCCAATTTCTATTCTACTCTACTCTATTAATTTCTGTCCTGTCCTGTCCTGTCCTGTCCTATCCTATCCTATCCTCTATTCTATTCTATTCTATTCTATTCTATTCTATTTTTATTTCTATTTCTATTTCTATTCTATATTCCAATTTCTATTCTATTCTACTCTACTCTACTCTATACTCTACTCTACTTTACTCTACTCTATTCTATTAATTTCTATCCTGTCCTGTCCTATCCTATCTTCTATTCTATATTCCAATTTCTATTCTACTCTACTCTATTCTACTCTAATTTCTGTCCTGTCCTATCCTATCCTATCCTATCCTATCCTATCCTCTATTCTATTCTATTCTATTCTATTCTATTTCTATTTCTATTTCTATTCTATTTCTATTCTATATTCCAATTTCTATTCTATTCTACTCTACTCTACTCTATACTCTACTCTACTTTACTCTACTCTATTCTATTAATTTCTATCCTGTCCTGTCCTATCCTATCTTCTATTCTATATTCCAATTTCTATTCTATTCTACTCTACTCTAATACTCTACTCTAATACTCTATTCTCAACCAGTCATTTTATGACAGTTTATAGAGTTACCTCGAATGGGTATTTTACAACTGATATAGCATTTCCGGTTGTCATAATGTGTCATGTTCCCCCTGCAGGGTCCCACCATAGCTTATCTTTATTGACCAGTTGCACCATCCCATGACTGATTTTGCAACTTTTTTGCTGATTTCTGGCAAAAAAAATGCCCATTCAGAAAAATGGGTTGACTTAACAGCTACATCGTTCACCTAATGACTGCCGTGAAAAATATCGAAAAATACTGGTCTGATTGCCTCAACTCACGACCAGATTTCTAGTCTCAATCGTCATAGGTCGAGGACAAGCTCTAGTGGGCTATACAATTAAAACAAACCCCCCCCCCTATGTTTTCTTCAAAATTAGCTGGTCGCTACATGTGCTGGACAGCTTTAGTTTGGACCCCAAATATGTTCCTGAATGAAGCTTTTCACTTTCCAGTTATAGAAGCGAGGAGCTGGCAATCAGATCCAAAGAAAAATAGAATGCTGCACTTTTAATATAACAGCTAAATATTGGGGTTCCTATGTCCATTTCCAGCAGAATGGCGTCCTTTTTCTGATGTAATAATTAAGAACTGTGCTCTTTGCAGGAATGAAGGATGAAGAGGAAAGGATGGTGCTTCTAGTTAGTTTTGGCTCTAAATTTAGGTGTCAAATAGTCTTCACTCCTAAGATTTAGATCAGGGGCCTTCAAACTTGGCAACTTGAAGACTTGTGGACTTCAACTCCCAGAATTCCTCAGCCAGCCCTGGCTGGCTGAGGAATTCTGGGAGTTGAAGTCCACAAGTCTTCAAGTTGCCAAGTTTGAAGGCCCCTGACTTAGATCCTAGTACAGTGTGCTAGGAACCGATGTTGATTCAAGCCACTAGGAGTGTCCATAAGCGATCAAAAAAGTAAAAATGGCAACCACATAAAAATTGGGCAGGTGGCTGCCACTATAAGCTTTTTGACCCCTTTCCCTGGATATCTCTGCCAATAAAATAAAGGACACGGGATTCAATCCACTGAACTCCAAAAGATTGTTGAATTTCTAGATCCCGGTAGGGATCCATGTATCAGTTCAGGAGGAAATCCTAAAAGGGACACAAGCTCCTATGTTTCTTTCCCATGGAAGAGAGTGCATGCAGTTATTAGCCCATTGAATGATTCCCAACTAGACATCTAATATGACACTGCTTATTCCCTTGTTAATTACTGTTGGAGCTTTCACCTTGGCTTTGTCTTCTGAGAGTGAAAATCTTCCTTTGGTGTATGCAGTAGTTGCCTTTCTCACCTAATGTGGATTTTATAGTATTAAGTCTTGCTATATCTTGCGTTTTGGACAGCAGAAGAATTTTGTGAAGCACTTGACTTGGGGGAAGGACAAAATCGGATAACTTTTTACGTTTAAGATACCACCTAATGTTTGTTTATCTTGTGATCCAACAGAAAGTCTAGCTTTCGTTGTTTATCCAGCTCTGACTCTCAGCTCAATTCCAGGTCAAGCATAATAAGATTTTAGCAAGTATTGCAAAACCTCCACGTTCAGAAAAACTGGAAGCACGTTTTTTTTTCTGTTCCCCCCCCCCCAAAAAAAATTTAGACTTGGATAATTTTGGGCAAAGATGCAGAAATAGCATATACCAACTGCAGAAGGTCCTAGTAGTGTAAAGCAGAAATAAAAAGATGTATTCGTGTCAAAATGCTCTCAGTTTTGATCTGTAGCTCATAAGGCACAAATAACCATCCATATATAGATGCATCACTTGATTATTCAACCTTCAATTCCTGGCAGCTGAATATGGGAATAGATTCAGGCCTGCTTGAGATAAAAAGAAACGGAGATATCACTTCAGGCTTGCAGCCTTACCAGGCCCAAAAGGAAGAGAAAGAAGGACCCCAATCCAGCTTAAACAAATCAGCTCCCCCGGATATAAAACTAAGGCTTCTAGTTTGTTTAAATTACAGTTGGGAACCTGCTAAGATGGCTTGATCCTGAGCTGAATTAAAGTAAATTCACTTTCTGAATTTGAATGTACAGGGGACCTATGGCTTGCTTATTTAAAACTCAACATGGAGGCCTTCAATCTGCGATTAAGTAGGGGTAAGGAACAGGGCTGACCCTACAAATTGATCGTGGCTCATTTACTTGGCAGGTAAACCAGGATCTCCCCTGTCATCTCCAGGCCTCTACGAGTATTGTATTTGATTCAATGATGTGAAAGCTGCCTCTGGTATCCGTTCACATGTGCAAAGAATTTTGAGGCAGCAGTCATCAGTAAGTAAGCAGTAAGCATGCGTCAGCCAGTTCACCGCATATTCCCAACCCAGTTCTTGCATCAAAGGACATGGGTGTCATGCTACTTCTTACGAAGGTGCTGAAATGGTACATGATAATAATGAACTGGTTTAACCAGGAACTGGAATCAAGGAGGGTCTGGGCAGTAAAGGACATCTAAGCGAACAGGCAGTTTAGCAGTGACTCCGATAGGGATGGGAGATGTCATTTGGTGACCAAAGCCTTTCACTTGTGTTGCTATGTTGCACAGCATTTTTTTGAGGGGGGCCCATCGCTTTTCTGACTGGCCAGCTCTCTGGGGGTGACGAGAAAATGCACTTTCTAGTTTGGTGTTGATCAGTGTGATACAGATGTTTTGTATGTGGCAAAGGTTGCTGCCAACCATTTTTAGAATATCTGTTCAGCAATTTTTTTTTTTAAATAAAAGAAAAGCTACCCTCGATGTATGACTTGAATATTTGGAGCGGGTGTTTTAGGAAGTTACGTTTTGCATTACTGAATATTAAAAAAGGATAAGGTGATGGTAGTGAATATATTATTTTGTGCTGTAAAAGAAAGCTAGAAGAACAAAATAACACTTCAATATACCAATTCCATGTTTGTCTTTTTTTTGTTTCGCTATCTCACAATTTGAGGATAATAAATTACGGCATTATTGTTATTATTTACACAAAAATGCGGAGTCACGACTGCCAGGTCTTTAGCTGGTGTTGCATTTGTATGCACCGAGGTATTTTTAAGAACCTAGGACAGGGGTCTTCAAACTTGGCCCTTTTATGACTTGGGGACTTCAACTCCCAGAATTCCTCAGCCAGGCACATGCCTGGCTGAGGAATTCTGGGAGTTGAAGTCCCCAAGTCATAAAAGGGCCAAGTTTGAAGACCCCTGACCTAGGAGGTCATAATGTAGCAGCATAATACAGGTGCGGATCAAAGCAATCCGGCCTTTTCCAATTGGCAGGTGGAGATTCTGTCAATGCATAAGTGTCATCCAGATTTTTTGGACATGGCACGAAGTGTGTTGATGACCACTGGAGCACCTTGGTCGGTTTATACCAGGGATAGGCAACCTTGGCTCTTTTATGACTCGTGGACTTCAACTCCCAGAATTCCTGAGCCAGCCATGCTGAGGGGAAAGGGAGAGGTTTCCAACTGAGGCATGCTGGCTCAGGAATTCTGGGAGTTGAAGTCCATGAGTTATAAAAGAGCCAAGGTTGCCTACCCCTGGTTTATACCATCTTTCAATTTGTTTTCAGAACTTGATACTTTGTGACTTTCTCCAGTTCTTCATCTTCTATTCCACTACTTCACGGTATTGTGGCATCAGTTATCCACACCTTTTCAGTCAGAGTTAAAACTGATATATCATGAGCCCAAGCAATATTTTAATCCGTTCATTTGCAACTACTTCAAATCTACAGTATGTTCCCACCAATTTTTCTTTACAACATTAGTAACTGGTTTGGAAGAGTAAATTTGCAGTGCTTGGTTCCTCTTTTTTAAACTTTCTTACAAAAATCAGGATATAATCCTTCTAAACATGAACATCCTGACTGGATCCATGAGCATGTGCTGAATTATGTCTTCCCTGTTTGTGTACATCAGAAGTATAAATTATGTCTTCCCTGTTCATGTACATCAGATCTATCAAGTGGAAAAATCCAGTCCTTTTTCCATCTCAGATATAATACATGAAACCTGCTTCTGCATAATTAATATGACATTTATCAGGAGCATGGTGCACCTCCTTAATTTCACCAACCTACATACTAAACATGGTACTTCAAAAAATTCACTTTTTTTTTCCTGTGGTGAACTCACCCATCATCTTTGGTCACATAGGAAAGTGCAACACACATCCCATGCTCCTTGCACAATGTTGTGTCTTCCTACACGTTGATGGGTTGAAGGTTGAAACCCCAAAGAGAAATAAAGCAATTGTCCAGCTCTACTCTGCCTTCATAAGACCTCATTTGAAATATTTGGTTTATACTCCATTCTACACACCCCAGTTTAAAAAAAGATAATGATACACCGGAACAATTCCAGAGAAGGGCTACTAAGATGACAAAAGGATGGAAACAAAGTCCTACTCAGAATGGTTAAAACATGTGGAAATGTCAGGAAGGCAGTCACACTATAGATTAGGGCTTATTCTTGCTTGTTCCAGAGAATTAAACTAGACCTAATGGGATGAAACCTCAAGGATGGAAATATAGATTAGACATTAAATGGAACATTTTGACAATCACTACTCAATCAGTGGAATGGTTTACTGCAGGAAAGTTTTCACGAAGTCTTCAAACAGGCTGGATGATCATCTATCAGGATTATTGCAATGAATCCTATAGTGCAGAGGTCCCCAACTCCCGGTCCGTGGACCAGTACCGGGCCGCAGCATACCAGCAACTGGTCCTCACAAACAAGCAAAGCCCCATCCACAAGATGCAGGCAGCACACAAAACCACGCACTCTCCGGTCCATGGAAAAACCTCTCCGTGGAACCAGTCCCTGGTGCCCAAAAGGTTGGAGGCCTCTGCAATAGCAGAAGTTGGACTTGATGACTTCTTAAGCTCCTTCCAACTAGGATTTGATGCTTGACATGTTGAAAAACAAATTTTATAGTATTGAAGAACTGATTAGCAATGAATTCTGAATGTAACAGCTGTTCTTGCAGTTGTCCTAGAACGATATGTCTATCTGCGTGTTTAATTCCATCACCCGCCCTTTTATTCGTAATTCTGCAGCTTCATGTAAACTAGACCTGTTTGACAACCCTGCATGGAGACCGACTGAACAGGTTCAGGGACCAGTTTGGGTGTTCTGAGAATAATCTGTGTTGGGTTTGTCCAAAGGTGATCTGTTCTGACACATGATTATTGTAATGATTCAACAAGTGGTGGTGAAGATTGTGCTCTGAGGTAAAAACAGACCTCAGTTGCACGATTACCTAATTTTTGAACATTCGTGGTCAAGTCTTCTGGTCTTCAATGTGAGATACGATGTTCAATGAAGGCACATTATTAACAATCAGAATCTTAGCCAACTTCTACATTGATTGAGAAGACATAAGGAAACATTTAACAAAATGAAATTGCACAGGGGCTAGGAACTTCAAGATGATGGTGGTCTGTAAATTCTGCCACATCTGCCCATTGGCCTTGCTGGCTAGAAGTGATTAGAAGCAGAATCCAACAGCTTCTAACAGACTTTTCCCCACCTTGTGGTACAAATGGCCCTTGAGTTATGACTACTTATTCAATGACCATTCAAAATTAAGATGGCGCTGAACCAGTTTGCAAAAGTTGCTGTTGTCGCAGCATCACCAAAAGTCGTGATCACAATTCAGATACATGCCAACCAGCCTGCAATTACCACAATTGCAGCATCCTATGGTCATGGGATCACCTTTTGCAACCTTCCTTGCCAGCTTCCCACAGGCAAAATCAAAAGAGGTCATTCCCAGTCCTGCCATTTTTTTTACCTGCTTGCAATACTCACCTACTCACCTGTGCTCAGTATTTCCTATCCTTGGTACCCGTGCACTCACTCAGCACCCATATGTTCCCACCAAATATTGCTGTATTTGCGTTGCAGCCACTATATTTGCTCATTTTTTTAATCATATGGACACCACATGATACAGATTGTTTTTAAGCTGTTTTACAAACAATGAAGGCCTGATTCCCATTCAAGCATCTGAAATCTATGGGAGGTAACAAAAGTTACTTAACGACCGTTGCGGCATCCCCAGGGTCACGTGATCAAAATTCAGATGCTTGGCAACCGACTCATATTTATGACACTTGCAGTGTCCCGGGGTCATGTGATCACTTAACAATTGTTAAGCAAGAAAGGTCATAAAATGAAGCATAATTCACTTAACAAATGTCTCACTTAGCAAAATTTTGGGCTCAGTTGTGGTTGTAAGTAATAATAATAATAATAATAATAATAA
>NW_015388773.1:30354-71310 GCF_001527695.2 Protobothrops mucrosquamatus
TGCATGTGCCCAGCCCGCCACTCACACAAGTCAAGCAGCATGCACGCGTGCATACACTAGCCCACCGAATAGCCAATGGGCCACGGCCCTGGGGGGCTGGGGACCCCTGATTTAAATATACCCCAGCTCCATCCCATTCTTCTTCATGCATAGAAAAATACAAAGCCTTTCATTAAAATACCTTTTCTTGTCTTTTCCCCAGCATTGTTTTTACTAAAGGAATCATAATTCTATGTTGAGACATATTTCAGATTTAGAAGTGGTGTAGATTTAGTTTAATAAGTGGTTCCTCCTAAATTTGTTGATGCAGCCCAGCCTGTGAGTCTCCCAAACAAGAGTATATCTGATAAGTCTCCCGGGCGACAGTTGTTATAGCATTTCTCAGAATGCCATTTCCGTTTATTCTTCAAAAGCCACTGTTGTACCTCACTGTGGGAGGCACGCTATTCCATTAATGTCAGATTTGATTGGTTTCTCTTATAAGGTTATATTGTTAATACTATCCACCCACCTGGAGTTTCCAGCAAAACAGTAGCAGTCTCTTCTTTCAAGAACACACCTTCTGCATGTCAGTTACATTTCTTCCACCCCCCTACTTCTAATGGCCAGCTCATTTTATTTTTTATTCCCAGGCATTTACATCTTTCTAATTTCTTCCACCTCCTTCTTGTTACTTTTGAATGTAGGTTTACATTAAACCTGACATCCAACTATAAGAAGCACTCCAGAAGCATTTTGTTGTTGTTGTTGTTAGTTGCGAAGTCGTGTCCGACCCATCGCGACCCCATGGACAACGTTCCTCCAGGCCTTCCTGTCCTCTACCATCTTCTGGAATCCATTTAAGCTCACACCTACTGCTTCAGTGACTCCATCCAGCCACCTCATTCTCTGTCGTCCCCTTCTTCTATTGCCCTCCATCTTTCCCAACATTAGGCTCTTCTCCAGTGAGTCCTTCCTTCTCATTAGGTGGCCAAAGTACTTGAGTTTCAACTTCAGGATCTGGCCTTCTAAAGAGCAGTCAGGATTGATCTCCTCTAGGACTGACCAGTTTGAACGCAATTGAGGTCAACTGAAGATTCATCCAATTCCAGATCATTTACAAAAGCTTTTGTATAAATCATATGTCGGGAAACCTATTTTGTCACAGTCGTATTTAGATTTGGAAGATAACTGAAGCATCTTACGTTTACTGAACAGAACCAGTGAAAACAAAAACGTGATCCAAGATTCTTGAAAATATTTTACTCATTAAAAGGAAAAATGCTTCTTTCCTTGTGGCTTCATTTATTTAGTTAGTTCGTTTTTCAGGATCTTTATTTATTTCTGGTTCAACGTGCATTGGATTCCTTCTTTACATAAATATTACTGGATGTCCTTTTAAAACTTTGGATCTGCTTTAGAACAAAGTTTTGTTGGGATTTTTATTTAAGCAAAAACAGTAGGATAATTTATAAGGCTTCCTTTTTATACCAGTTATCCTGCCCCCTCCTTTTCTTTTTCCTTTCCTCAGACAATTATTAAGGAAGACAAATTGGATTAATTGAGAGTGATAACACTAAGAAGAACTTACTGAATAAATCTGTTGAGATTTCCTGCTTCTTTCAGGGTTGCACCAGGGTATGGTCAAAAGCAGGGGTCTTCAAACTTGGTCCTTTTATGATTTGTGGACTTCAACTCCCAGAATTCCTCAGCCAGACATGCTGGCTGAAGAATTCTGGGAGTTGAAGTCCACAAATCATAAAAGGGCCAAGTTTGAAGACCCCTGGTCAACAGGGTTGCACATAAGAACAAGCAGAACTTTGATCGCATCTATACGGCCTCCATTTTGGCTCTTTTGGCCATACCTGCCTTCTTTAATGGCCAGAAATTTACTTGAATTCTTGCTTATCATTCAGTGGTGATGGTGGGTGCTTTTCACCATACAGATCCCAGTTCCTTTCTGCTGTTCACCATTGTTGCTAGAGGAGACCTGGAGATGACCGGCCAGTTGTGAGGGGAAGGGTCCTATTTGCTTGACATATGATGGTCTAGAATTCTGTGGTAATCTAAAAAGAATGTGGGCAGTGGGCAGTTGTTTTTACAAATAATTTTGTACCTCCATTTTGATGGCTGTCACAGTAGTATAGTTAAGACATAGCAAAAACAAAGTTTAAAGAATCTGGGTTGAGTTAATACAGGTTTATGTACCTATAGGTTCCCCAAAACTTCCCTGTTTAAAGAAGAAGTATTTCATGGTGAAGATATTTCTAATTTTACTATGAAAATTATTGGTGACCATCTACATCCTGACAATAAGTGGAGCAACAGAGAGCACACTTCATGAGTTCCTAGGATATGTAGGTTACCACAACAAAGAAAAATAATATTTTAATTGTTTAGCTTAGTAGACACAAAAATAGAGTCTTTTCCAGGACTGTCTTCTTCTCTTTCTTCTGGCATCCCTGTTAGGTGACAAATTTCCATCACTCAGAAGAAAATGCTAAACTGTGCAGAGAATGTAGGGCCCAGAGTTATAAACAATGTATAATAGATTTATTTTAATTATAGAAGACATTAAATGGCCCTGAAATTAATGGGCACACAAAAAGAACTGGGGATAAAATGTATCCCACCCCGTTGAGGCCACCTGGAGGTTTATTTGAGTCCTCAGGGTCATTTGCACTACTCAGGTGACCCTGAAGACACAGATAAACCTCCAGGTAGCACTAACAATTCACTAAAAGAATGCAAATGACCAACTGTTTGCAAGGAGTATAAATCTTTCCATTCCCCACCATCCAGTCAGAGCTGAAGAAGCTTCTTGGTGGAGAAGCGAAACGTCTTCAAGGAAAAACAAAGTCCGGTTGCCTTTTGAAAATGCATCTTTGGGACAACCATGACCTAGATCAGGGGTAGGCAACCTTGGCTCTTTTATGACTCGTGGACTTCAACTCCCAGAATTCCTGAGCCAGCCATGCTGAGGGGAAAGGGAGAGGTTTCCAAGCTGAGCCATGCTGGCTCAGGAATTCTGGGAGTTGAAGTCCCCGAGTCATAAAAGAGCCAAGGTTGCCTACCCCTGTTCTATGATGGCCTTTGATCCAGCCCTATAATATCTTTCTTATTGCAATTTATAGTCTAAGAGCCCTACTAAATATTATGAAAAGTAACCCTAGAGACTGCTAGAAGGTGCTTACGGAAGGACATGTTGAAAAAGTCACAAAAACATCTTAAATTATAAGGATCTCAAGGAGCCTTCTTTCAATGGCCGAACCTGGATCTATTTTTAACCGAGAGATTGCACGAAAATTGCATTGGTTTCATTTAGGGATGACTGTAGGTGACCAATCCAGGCAGCACAAACCTTGATTTATTTATTTTTTAAATTCCCCACTACTAGATGTCCCTAGCAATAGGAAGGATTGAAATGAAGTTCTGTTTAGAAGACTGGGAAGAAGAAGAATTATTTCTTTATTGTTACATTTATTAATTCTTTCTTTCTTCTAGAAGCCCAAGAAAATACACAGTGAAGTCTTCCTTAATTTTCTCACAAATATAACTCTGTAGGGTAGATTAGGCTGAGAAGCAGAGACAAGCCAAAGTGCCGTTACCCCAACCTTAACCCAGTTTGACACCATCCAGTTATATGGACTACAACTGTCATCACTGCAAGTCACTGTTGGTGTTTTGTCTGGGAACACCGTTGTCCAATATAATATAACTACAAAGTACTAGGATAGGGGAGAATGGTTTCTGAGAACGTGGGATCGTGAATTGAGTTTTCTGGTTTTGTAAATGAATGTTTAAAATACAGCTATGACGCTGGCTTCTGTTAGTACTTAGGGATGAGTAGCCTAGCAACAGAGTAGTCACTTAACTTCATGACAATTGAATTTCCTGTATCTATAGTAAGTCAGAACAGCTTGACCAGAATGGTATAAATTCAAAAAGTCACAAATAAAAGACTTTTCCCTCCCTTTATCCAGTAGGTTGAATATTGTGACTCATGTTTACAGATCATTAACTCCACTCACTTTAATATGTTTTCTCCATCGCTTTTCTCACAGATGTACCTACCTCCTGATTGAGTAATATCCAGTATTTGGTCTCTCTTTAATAACTGCACTTTCCTGATTAAATTTGTATCCATTAAAAACTTATGGGGCACACAGCTTTCAAACCAATGCATTGCAGAATCTGCACAAGTTTCAAGAGACCAAGTTACAGAACAGGCTTTTTGCCTAGAGCAGGGGTAGGCAACCTTGGTTCTTTTATAACTCGTGGACTTCAACTCCCAAAATTCCTGAGCCAGCATGGCTCAGCTTGGAAACCTCTCCCTTTCCCCTCAGCATGGCTGGCTCAGGAATTCTGGGAGTTGAAGTCCACAAGTCATAAAAGAGCCAAGGTTGCCTACCCCTGGCCTAGAGTCCAGGTTTTATCTCTGATTCCTATAAACCAGTAGTGGCGAACCTATGGCACGGGTGCCAGAGGCGGCACTCAGGGCCCTCTCTGTGGGCACGCGTGCTGTCGCCCCAGTCCTAGGCCTTCAGCTGGGTTTTATAAAACCTTTTCACTTTAGGCCTCCACCGCCATGTGCAAAAAAAAAAAGGTTCAAACAATCAGTCAATTTCAACTTCTCGCGGGGAAAAAAATCTTGCAAAGTTGGAATTGATTGATTGAACTTTTTAGTCCCACCCAGTCTGCCGTTACAACCGCAGCCACGCCCACCCAATGGGCCACACCCAGCCAATGGGCCACACCCAGACAATGGGCCACACCCACCCGGCACCCAATGATGCATAAGTGGTTTTATGTTGCAGTTTGGGCACTCGGTCTCTAAAAGGTTCTCCATCACTGCTATAAACAGAGCTGGGACAGAAGCTTCTCCAGAACCTTGGAGAGCAAGAACTTGCCAGGGCATGTAGATCAGCGTGTGTTTTTTTTCAAACTTGGCAACTTTAAGATGTGTGGACTTCACAGAATTTCCTAGCCAGAAATCAGAAGTTTGAAAATTATTTCAACAGTATCCTGACAATTGGCTATCATAAAAAAAACTTTTGAAAAAAACAAGTCAAAACAGAATCATTCGATAATGAAAAATATATTTCATAGCAGACCATTCTGAAAAATTCTTCAAAGAGCCCATAGGTTTTGGGTTTCATTTTAAACATGAAAGAACTTCGTTCTACTCCTTCTTTTCACCATTGCTGAAGACTGAGCTTGTCCCTTATTGCAGGGGTCCTCAACCTTGGCAACTTTAAGACTTGTGGATTTCAACTCCCAGAATTCCTCAGCCAGCTTTGCTGGCTGAGGAATTCTGGGAGTTGAAGTCCACAAGTCTTAAAGTTGCCAAGGTTGAAGACCCCTGCCTTATTGGACAGATTTTCTAAAATAGAAATAGGCTACATGAGATCTTCCTACAAAACCCTTCTCTGTTGCACTCATATTTTTATGTCTTTAGCTAGGAGAATTGACTAGAATGCTAAGCAATCAGTTCTGAATCCAGACAGAGTACTTTTGCTAACCACAATTCTTTAGACTGTTTCAGAGTAAATAAAAGTTTTGAGCAGTCTAATTACAGAACTGTGATGGGAGGCAGGCAGAAAAACTGGATTTATTTTTTTTTACAGAAGCCAAATGTGGTCATTCTTTCCCTTGGGAAACTTCATCAGATGCGTGAAGTACTTCAGCTTTAATAGCAGCTATCCCCTGTTTCTTCTTGTTCCCCTTGACGAAAGACTTGCCACATATTAGAATTTCGGAGCAGGATTTTTGATTATATTAATGCTGGACTTTGTCAGGCTTCTGAAGAGTTTGATTAAAAATCAAATCTTTGCAAGAGGAAGCATTCTGACCGCTGTAATAATAACAATAATAATAATAATAATAATAATAATAATAATAATAATAATAATAATAATAATAATAATAATAATAATAATAATAATAATAATAATAATAATAAAAGAAGAAGAAGTTGGAAGGGATCTTGGAGGTCATCTAGTCCAACCCCATGCTCAGGCAGGAAACTGTATACCATTTCGGACAAATGGCTGTCAAGTCTCTTCTTAAAAACTTCCAGTGTTGGAGCATTCACCGCTTCTGGAGGCAGGTTGTTCCACTGGTTAATTGTTCTAACTGTCAGGAAGTTTCTCCTTAGTTCTAGGTTGCTTCTCTCCTTGATTAGTTTCCATCCATTGCTTCTTGTTCTGCCTTCAGGTGCTTTGGAAAATAGCTTGACTCCCTCTTCTTTGTGGCAGCCCCTGAGATACTGGAAGACCGCTATCATGTCCCCCCTCGTCCTTCTCTTCATTAAACTAGACATACCGAATTCCAGCAACCGTTCCTTATATGTTTTAGCCTCCAGTCTCCTAATCATCTTTGTTTCTCTTCTCTGTACTCTTTGTCCGTTCTAACTGCAAGCTGAATTTTTATCAACTCTATGCAGTTTAGATATTTTAAGATTTCTGACTTTATGATATGACAAAAAAGGAAATCTTTATTTTAAAGCCAAATGCTAAAAAATAATCCTGCTAACCTCAAGAGATTGAAGTGAAATTACAAATGTCAAAATATCTTTAAAGGGGGAGCAAGAACTGATAGCAGTGCAGTTTTTCAAGGCCTTGTCACATGTTGAATCTTCTTTGTGTTAATTCTCCATTTGAAGGTTTTTAAAAAAATTAAACCATGTCCATCAAAGAATTATTCATCTTCCAAATTATTTAAGGAACTGGAGTTTGTGAAATGAACGATTTAATAAAGTCAGGCACATTGGGGTGATAGGTTATTCTCTACTTCCTCTTGAAAATGCTGGTACTTGTCAAATCACTGTTCACACTACACATCATATTAAAGTCTAGGTATGAGATCAAAAGCTTCCCGTGTGCCTTAGGTCTGCAGCTATTGATGTCAGCAGTTAAACTCACATAATGTTCTCACCAATGTTTGAAATGGATTTTTGTAACAGTTAATAGGAACACAGAAATTTGTCTGACACATCCCATCCCTCTTCCTTTGCAGAGTAAAACATCAAACCTTTTTTTTCTAATTCTATTTAAAATGGCAATGATTAAACTTAGTGCTTTTTTTCTATATATATAAAAAAAAAAGGTGCCGGAACTCACATACGTCATACAACCCGCCTTGCCTACCCTACAAGGTTCCATCCAAAAAAGGTGCCGGAACTCCATTCTGGGTGTTCTATGAGAAAAAAAGCCCCGATTAAACTCAAAGCAAATCCAGAACATTATTATTGTTGCCATTACCACTGTGGCTACCTTTGTAGGCATATTTTCACTAAAAACAAGAATACAGTAGTTTATCGAATTAAAAAAAAAACATAAAATACAAGGAATTAAAAATAATTTTTAAAAAATCCAGCCGCTGAAATAATAATAATAATAATAATAATAATAATAATAATAATAATAATAATAATAATAATAATAATAATAATAATTGTTGTTCCAATTAAAGTTGGAAGGGACCTTGGAGGTCATCAAGTCCAACCCACTGCTCAGGGAGGTAACCCTATATCATTTCGGACAAATGGCTGTCCAGTCTCTTCTTAAAAATTTCCAGTGTTGGAGCATTCACCGCTTCTGGAGGCAGGTTGTTCCACTGGTTAATTGTTCTGTCAGAAAGTTTCTCCTTAGTTCTAGATTGCTTCTCTCCTTGATTAGTTTCCATCTGTTGTTTCTTGTCCTGCCTTCAGGTGCTTTGGAGAACAGCTTGACTCCCTCTTCTTTGTGGCAGCTCCTGAGATATTGGAACACTGCTATCATGTCACCCCTCGTCCTTCTCTTCATTAAACTAGACATACCCAATTCCAGCAGCCGTCCCTTATATGTTTTAGCCTCCAGTTCCCTAATCATCTTTGTTGCTCTTCTCTGTACTCTTCCTAGAGTCTCAACATCTTTTTTACATCATGGTGAGCAAAACTGGATGCAGTATTCCAAGTGTGGCCTTACCAAGGCATTGTAAAGCGGTATTAATACTTCACGTGATCTTGATTCTATCCCTCTGTTAATGCAGTCCAGCACTGTGTTGGCTTTTTTTGGCAGCTGCAGCACACTGCTGGCTCATATTTAAATCATTGTCCACTAGGACTCCGAGATCCCTCTCACAGTTACTACTATTGAGCAAGGTACCCCCTATACAATACCTGTACGTTTTGTTTTTCTTGCCTAAATTAACCAACAGCAAACACTTCGATGGGTAAAGAAGTCCACCATGCTCAACAAAATTGAACTGGCTGCAGAGGTCCACTGTGTTTAACAATCTGAACCACAGCAGATGGGGTGGTTACAATCTTTCAGTCTCCAAAAACCAAGAAAAATACTTTGTGATTCTTCCAAGCAGATATCTTTATTTTTCCTTACCCGTCAACAGAATCTTGCCTCACTAAAGCATATAACATAAGGCATATACTCTGGAAACCATTAAGAAGTAGCCATCTTCACCCTCTTTCTCTCACACAAACTATCTGAACTGAATGATCATTTGCTCCTCTGAATGCATTCTCTCCCTCCTGGGAATCTGGATGACATTCTATCTCACAACCCCAAAATAATTGAGCTCCAAGATGCATATATCGTAGCCAAGAAAGACCTTGCTTGGGTTTCTCCAAGAAACATTATAAAGGAAGCTCAAAAGAGAATCACTGTAATATGTCTCCAATTTTGCAGACCTTTTGGTAGCCATCCTATGGTCTTCTAACCAAGATGAATCTGATCTACCCTTTATAATGTACGTACAGCAACCTCTGTAGGGTGGATTCAAACAGTCAAGGAGAAACTATATGGAGACTTGTGGGCGATCTCAAGTCTATTCCTTGTCTGTAAAGGAATGATAAAGAGATGGTCTACTCACTGGTTCTTCATTCTATCATAGTTGTTGACTCCACTTTTCATGGAGCCATCTTCAGTTCTCCATTTCTTCCTTAGAAGTCCTAAACATGATTAAACAGGGATCCATATGTTAGAATGGCATGGCATGGCATGGCATGGCATGGCATGGCATGGCATGGCATGGCATGGCATAGAATAGAATGGAATGGAATGGAATGGAATGGAATGGAATAGAATAGAATAGAATAGAATAGAATAGAATGGAATGGAATGGAATGGAATGGAATAGAATAGAATAGAATAGAATAGAATAGAATAGAATAGAATAGAATAACAGAGTTGGAAGGGACCTTGGAGGTCTTCTAGTCCAACCCCCTGCTCAGGCAGGAAACCCTATACGATTTCAGACAAGTGGCTATCCAGTCTCTACTTAAAAACTTCCAGTGTTGGAGCATTCACAACTTGGAGGCAGGTTGTTCTACTGATTAATTGTTCTCACTGTCAGGAAATTTCTTCTTAGTTCTAGGTTGCTTCTCTCCTTGGTTAGTTTCCATCCATTGCTTCTTGTCCTGCCTTCAGGTGCCTTGGAGAATAGCTTGACTCCCTCTTCTTTGTGGCAGCCCCTGAGATATTGGAACATTGCTATCATGTCACCCCTCCTCCTTCTCTTCGTTAGACTAGACATACCCAATTCCAGCAACCTTTCTTTATATGTTTTAGCCTCCAGTCCCCCCAAATACACTGAGCTATAGCCAGAGTTTACTTACACATCAAGAACCCTACAAGATTGGGCTGAGAGAGAATAGCTGTAGCAAAGTCACTAAATCATGTTTCATGGCTGAGGGAGGACTAGAACCTGGGTCTTCCTACTCCTGCTCCAACACATTAACCACGGCACCATACTGGCACTTTTTAAGAGCAGTCCTGTTGAGATTCCCTGCTGAATGGGATACGGGGTGTGGATGAGATGACAGCAATGGCTCCCATTTCAGAAACATTCTTTTGTATGGCTCCTCCCCCTCTGGCATTTTCTTTTTTATTAAAAGTTTTATGAAGATTACAGTATAAACCCCCATACCCACCCCAAAANTATCATATGATTAAAACTAACAAAAATTCCATTAAGATAAACTATTAATAATAACAATACTCTAGAGTTTACTCATAACCCAAATGAAACTTTTTAGTCCCATATTTATTCTGAATACAATCTATCCATCTTCTCCAGACCGAGATGTATCTTTCTTGTGATTGATCCTTCAAATAAGCGGAAATTTTAGTCATTTCTGCTAAATTTAACACTTTAAGCGTCCATTCTTCTATAGCAGGCAAAGAGTCCTTCTTCCAAAATTGGGCTACCAATAATCTTGCAGCTGTTGTAAGATTCAACATCAAATTCATTTCTTTAACATCCAAATCTTCCATAATGCTTAACAAAAATAACTGCGGTGTAAACTTGATCTTTTTCTTAAAAATATTTTGAATATTCCACCAAATCTTAATCCAAAATGCTTTTATATCCCTACACGTCCACCAGATATGAAAATAAGTTGCATCTAAACTTCCGCATCTCCAACATTTGGGCTGTAAATTAGGATACATACAGGACAGTTTTTGAGGATCCAAATGCCACCTATAAAACATCTTGTAAAAATTTTCTCTTAAATTTTGGCATTTTCAAACAAATAAAATTTACTCTGTTCCAATAAGCTTTTAGGCCCAAGTTGATGGTGGGTGCTCAAAGCAAGTTAGATTAACATTTATGTTGCTTTTGTTTTTTGTTTCTATATTTTGTGGCATATACTTTCTGTTTGCTGCCTAGAGTCCATTAGGATTGGGATTGGTTGCAAATATAGCTGAATGAATGAATGAATGAATGAATGAATGAATGAATGAATGAATGAATGAATACTCCCCTCCATGGAAAGAAAGAGAAAGAGAGCAGATGACGTACTCTCGGCCTAATAAACATTGGTTATTAAATAAATAAACATTATTACAAACATAGAATTGTGAGTGGCCATTTAGGATTTTGTGTCCAATCTAGGCTCAGCGCAGAAATCTAAATTAAAGCATTCCCAACAAATAGCTGATTAGTCTCTATTAATCCAATGAAAGGGAGCTCATCATATCTCTGGAAAAGGGTTGCATTATCAAGGGTTTTTCCCCTGATATTTAATTTAATCTGCCTACTTGTAACTTAACTCCCTTCTTCCTCTTGCTACACTCTAGACCGGGGGTAGGCAATCTTGGCTCTTTTGTGACTCGTGGACTTCAACTCCCAGAATTCCTGAGCCAGCATGGCTCAGCTTGGAAACCTCTCCCTTTCCCCTCAGCATGGCTGGCTCAGGAATTCTGGGAGTTGACGTCCATGACTCATAAAAGAGCCAAGGTTGCCTACTCCTGAATTAGGTCAATGAGATCTACTGGTGGCCAAGCGGGCTGATAAAGGAGCTTAGAAAGATTCACAGGAAACAAGGTTTGCCATTGTCTGTCTGTCTGTCTGTCTGTCTGTATAGCGTCTATCTGTCTGTATAGCACCACCAGCTCCATATTAAGATACCTCTCAGTATCAGTAGCTGGAGAAAACGTCCAAAGGACGTATAATGAATTATTGTGAGAACTGATGGGGATGCTATATGGACTTTCCTGAAGGCCTTTCTATTCTGGGTGGTGCTTGCAGTGGTGACTCCCAAACAATGACCTTGGCAGAGCAAAGATCTGTCCAAGAACAAGATTAGGGGAGTTCACTGTATTGTGTATTAAATGCTTACAGAGATTAGGTGGTTAAAATAAATAAGGTGACCAATCGTCCTCCTTTAGGGAGGACAGTCCTTCTTTTGTAAGTTCTGTCCTCTCTCGAAAAGTGTCCTCCTACATGTCCTCCTTTTCGATATTTGAAGACTAATCTGTAAATCTCCGTATTCGATCGATGCCGATCCGGTCCGTTGCGTGTGATGTGATGTATTTGTATTTGACATGACGATTCGTCAAGGCTCGGTACAGTGTGGCAAGACGCAATTATGAGACGCATGCGCTCCGCACAGGAGAATTGTTTTGAGAGAGTGCACCGCACGCAAGTGACTTTGTTTACTTCTTACCGAAACACGACACGACACACACGCACGCATTAGACTCACTTTTTTTTTCTTCAATTTATTTGTGTCCTCCTTCTCATTGTAAAAAAGTTGGTCACCTTAAAATAAAGACTTATTTTACTTTAGACTTTCTTATTTTCTTTTATTTAAGAATACATAAAATACTTAGGTGATTTCTTGAGTCATCCAATATGCCCGGGGCCAAGTCAAAAAGCGAGTCTGTCTGCTCTTTTATTCGGGTCAAGATGACAACTTTTTGCAAAAAGCCTCTTCGGGTCCTTCAGCCCATCCCTCGTCATACAGCTCCTCAGGTATGGAGAGATTGCCAGCTGAGATTCCTGGTGCATCTGTGGGGGTTCAGCTGAATGCTGGAGCATTTGTTTTTCTTTCAGACACACAGTGTTTGCTAAAAAGCCCTCTAAAGCATCCATCATTCTTAGCCTGGCCTTTTCAAACTAATTTAAATTCCATTTAGAAAAGACGATGTTCTTTCTGGTTCCTCTTGCTGCTCCAGGTCAATTGGAAAAGATGGAGTTGGGGGAAAGAGACGTGTACCTAGCCAGCTGTAAATTGCTAAGGAGATGCTCTTTTACTCTTTGCGTATTGCCTCACTCAACTCTGTTCCTGGCTTGTAAAAAAAAAACACTGAAGGAGTTGGCCCGGTTTATTTGCGGCTGCCCTCTCTGCCTACCGGTTGGAGTGATCAAGGAATTCACAGAGCAAGTTGGTCTTCCTGTACTGGACCAGTATGTAGCCATCTGGCCATAGCATATATCTAGCTGAGAAAACTGTGTGTAGAGCAAGTAGCATTTTAAGGGTTAAAAAGCCGTCTCCTTAAGAGATGGACTTCTGGGAAATGTAGTTTAGTTGTTACATGGTTATATCTGTATTCTAATTGGCCACTGGGAGGGTCTTCTGGTTTATGACCAGACATACAACTGAGATTTTCTCCGAGCAGTTGAAGTAAGAGACAAAGCAATATCTAGAAGAGTGTTGGATTTAAAATGTAAACATGTTTGTTAACCGAAAGCTGTTTTTTCAACAAGCAACCGGACTTTGTTTTTCCTTGAAGACATTTCACTTGTCATTCAAGAAGCTTCTTCAGTTTTGACTGAATGGTGGAAGATGGAAGGATTTATATTCCTTGCGGTCATCCGATTGTTAGCACTCTTTCTGAGAGTTGTTGAGGCCACTTTGTGGCCTTGGATATGTCTAGTTTAATGAAGAGAAGGACGAGGGGGGACATGATAGCAGTGCTCCAATATCTCAGGGGCTGCCCCAAAGAAGAGGGAGTCAAGCTATTCTCCAAAGCACCTGAAGGCAGGACAAGAATCAACGGATGGAAACTAACCAAAGAGAGAAGCAACCTAGAACTAAGGAGAAATTTCCTGACAGTGAGAACAATTGACCAGTGGAACAACCTGCCTCCAGAAGCTGTGAATGCTCCAACACTGGAAGTTTTTAAGAAGAGATTGGACAGTCACTTGTCTGAAATAGTATAGGGTTTCCTGCCTGAGCAGGGGGTTGGACTAGACGACTTCCAAGGTCCCTTCCAACTCTGTTATTCTATTCTGTTCTGGTTCTGGTTCTGGTTCTGGTTTTGGTTCTGGTTCTGGTTCTGGTTCTGGTTCTGGTTCTGTTCTAGTCTAGTCTAGTCTAGCCTAGTCTAGTCTATTATGTGCTGCTATTTCATTTTTCTTTTTTAAAGAGATATTTCTGGCCTAAAAAAAAGTTGGGAGAAAAAATTGGAAAATATAAGGGAAGTTGCAAAAAGTTGATTCTGTCTAGACGTGGCCAGGTTGACATCTGACAGCTCTTGGGTATTCTCCAGAAAGATCTCTCTTTCTAAGCCTTCTAGCTTTGCACAATACAAAATGTACACATTCCACAATACATTTAGAACTATGTAATATATTATTATAGTACAATAAAAATAAAGAACATAGCCATTCTTTTGCAAAAATACTGTTTTTAGTCATCTCAGGGTTTTGTCGGATTTTTTTTAAAGTCTAAAATACTTCTACTTTACTGAATAATCCCATTCTGAGTCTGAACTCTGCAAAATAACAACTCTGCAAAATAATACCCACAGCACTTGCTTAATGACCATGGTGTTCATGCTTACAATTGCCACATTCACTTAACAACAGCCACAAGAAAAATGACAGTTATGACTTACAATCATAATAGCTAGGCCCCAATTGCCATCATAATTCAAGGATTGCCTGTATGGCACTACAGCAGGGCTTTTCAACCAGTGGTACGGGTACCACCTGTGGTACATTGGCACCTGGCAGGTGGTATGTGACCATCCTAGAAAAGTGGTAGTGGGGGAGGGGAATGAACTGAACCGGTGGCAGCACCGCACAAGCCTGAGCGAGAGATGGCTGGAGCTGCAGGGCTCTCAGGGCTCAGCAGAAGCGCCAGGATCAGCGACAGGCTCCAGCTGGAAAGCAGCACTGATCCTGGCACTTCTGCTGAGCCCAGAAGAAGCGCCAATCAGCTGGAATGTTGCAGCATCTCCAGGGTCTTGTGATTTACATTCAGATGCTTGGCAACTGGTTCATATTTATGACGGTCACAGTGTCCCAGGGTCATGTGAAGTGACCAAAACCTGCTGCAACCACCCAGCAGATCGGGAGAATAAAAACCAAACACCCCGACCCCACTCCCACTGCCAATCCTCAACAGAAATGCTCACAACAATGAAAACCTCAGACAGGAGGAAGAGTGCGGCCGGGTGGGCAGGCAGGTGTCTTGCTCGGCTGTGGCTTGGGGGGCACTTTTTTCAATGCCATTGTAACTTCGAACAGTCACTAAGCGAACTGTTGTAAGTCGAGGACTACCTGTACTTTATCACTTTTTTCCTTTTTTTTTTTTTTGGTCATCAAGTTTTTGACATCTTGCTAGGCAACTGGTGGTACTCGGATGTTGCCATATCCTAAAAGTGGTACAATGGGTGAAAAGATTGAAAAGCCCTGCACTACAGGATGATTAAATTAAGGTCTCCTATCAGTGATTTGGCCACCTCCCTTGTCTGTATTTATGAGGCATAAGCAACCAGACCCGCACATATTTTGTTCAAGCTACTTTATTATATTCTGCCTATAATATAGGAATCTCCCCAGTCTGGCAGCCTACTCCTGGAAACAATTAGATAAGGGACTTTGGTGGGGATGGGGTTGGCTCTAGCTGTCATGGTTCCGACAGAGGAGACTCTTCAAAGAACTTCGAGGCATTGTTTACCTTAAAGAATCTTTATTCGAGTACCAACAAATCGGCACGTACATAGTCCAAGCCAAAATCTGGTTTCCCCTCCCCTAACCACATAGTATCAAAGCACAATTCCCTCCTCCGACTAATAGTCATAAATCACATTCTCCAATTAGTTTGAAATGCTGGCTTTCCCATCAGTTCTACAATCCGCCAATTCTTATCATCTCTTATTACAAAGAACCTTAGTTCCCACCACGATACATTATTGTTTTGTCTAACTAAACTCCCAAACGCATTCCTCCCCCTCTCCCCAGTATCATCTAATTATAACTTTAAGAGTACAACATAAAGTAAAGGAAAATGGCTGTGTCTCCGTATGTTGTCACAGCAAGAACATTCGATGTTAGCAGTGTTGACACTAGCCTTTTTGTGGTTGAAATGAAAAATATGAAAAAAGCAAATCAGCAAATCATTCCCTCTAATTGGATTAGGGTTTTATCGGGTAGTATTGTTTGCTGGATTTTGTCTGGTCTTAGAAGCTATGTTGGCGCTGGTTAGAATCCAGATGTGAAACTTGTATGTAAGTTCGCAATAGTGGCAAATATCTGCAGCTCGGGTGTAGGATGAGGGTGAAGGTTCATTCTCCAAGCTTGTGGTTTGGTTTCCAAACATTTTGTTACCAGGCGAGGTAACATCTACAGCGGAGTTTAGGGGATGTCTTGTGTCAGTGTTCTTCTGTTTATAAGGGCTTCAGGTGTGGGTGCGTTGAGTGAGAGTCTTGTGATGGGTCTTGTGATGGCGAGGTTACATCAGGTCAAGGGCATTGGGAGGTGAACTGCTGGTGGGAGGAGGGTTGAATGGGTTGGTTGTGGGTCGGTGCTGTCTCTGGTTAGCTGTGTGGTTGATTTGGATTCTGAGGGGTTCATGGGCTGGTTGTAGGTCAATGTCTCTGTTGATGGAATCGCTTGTGGAGTGCCAAGCTTCGGTGAACTCATGAGCGTGGCGGGTGGTGGTGTGGCCGATGATCTCAGTATGTAAGACTGAGAATCAAAAAACATCCCAGAGATGTCAATGAGAAACCACCTCCCATTTGTGGATATCTAGGCAGTCATCAGGAGATAAATTCCACTGAAAGGAGACTTATTTTTAATAAATGGAATGTGCTACTACAAACTTGCCTTGCCTTTGATCTTGTTTATTTGCCCCAGTATCTATTATGAGTAATACAACAGACAAGAATATCATCTGTTTTATATCTTCAAAAAGATTCCGATCTGTTCAAAAGTCTTTTTCCAATTCCAACGAAGCATTCTTCTTCAATGGAGGGAAACAGGGGTATATAATTCTTACAACATTTGACACCATCCCATCCCACCACAAACGTTCACACTTGCTGGAATTTTAATTAAAAGTCTGGTGAAGTTCCAGGCCACTTGACGTCTAGAAGACATGTGCTGTTTTAATCAATAATCTGTAAGAAACCTAGAACTTTAAGAAGCATCAACATTAACTGGAATATAGTTGGGGGATATATCAAAATCATTTATTTTGATATTAGCTGTTTTCTGTGCAACACTTAATTCTCAGAATAGAAAAATAATCCAATAAATTCTGCAGAGTGAAAACAGACTTATCATCTTGCTCATAAATGGGTTGCCAAATTAGCTAATTTCCAGAGTTCACATAACACATTGATTGATATGCTAACCAAAGGAGCTGGTTAGACACAACATAAAATCGCACACCTAAAACTGTCCAAACTTTACATGTAGTGGAATTGAAGCCCCCAGTTCTTTATCTCATCTAAGATGTTGCATGAAGCAAATTTTACAAAAGGTACAGTAAGATGAGTAAAAAATAGCAATTTCATATGCCTTAAGAACAGAAAATGAATGATCAGCAAGAAGAATGCTGGAAACTCTTATCAGTTTATTGAATAAACATAAATGTTGGCCATAGCCATAAGAAAGGGAATGATAAATGCTGTATCGATTCTCCAGAAAACATCTAGCCATAAGGAAAGAAAATAAAAACACAAAATAACTTAAAACTTCCAATCTTGACAAGAACAAAAGGAAACAAATGAGATTTTAGAAAAGATCTCACAAGGAAGAGGAGGAAATTGAAGATTTTGGCTTTGGAATGTTATTTTTCATTACATTGATATCCTGCCTTTATTCCAGGAGCTGAAAATCGAATATGCAGAATTCTGTCTTCCTATTGTTTTCTCTACCAAAGGGCAAGTTGGCCTAAGTGAATTCCCACATTTGAGGATAGACTCCAATCTGCTTCTAACCGCTTCCATATGGCATGCCAATAAAAGGGACATGCATCCAATTATTGAATCTGAACTTTAGTCTTCAAGGAAAGTTCCATGAAGCAATTTAAAGCCCAAAGATTAGGAGTCTATTAATGTGTCTAACCTTCCCCTCTTCTCTGGTGATATCCAATATATGGCGCATCTGGATACATCTTCCCCAAATCAATATTTTGTCTGCTACTTGTAAGTTCAAAGAAATTTCAAATATTGTGATTGTATCTCCCACATTATTTTTACCAGGCTTTTACGGAGGAAGAGTAGGGCAAAAGGGACACTGGTCAACAACAGCTATGGGCGTTCTGTCATGTCTAACTGGACTACCCGTTTAAGCTGTGAGTTAATGCTCAGAAATAATCTCACTTGCATTTCTACTTTAAACTGGGGACAGGACAATTCATAAGAATTTACTCAGGGTGTGGATGGATAGGTATAGACCAGGGGTGTCAAACTGCCGGCCCGCGGGCCAGATGCGTCATGCCGAAACCATGCCCAGCCCAGCTGCAGCAATGGGGGAAAAGTCGCGATACATCGCGACATGTCACGTCATGTGACATGGTGAGTTTGACACCCTTGGTATAGACAAATGTTTAAAAGTTAGTGCAAAGGATAAAAATCTTTTTTACATCGTATGTGTAGACTATATGAAACAAAAACAACAACATTGAACTGTTTGCAATACAGATACTTTAGGTGCTATTTAAATTGTCCCGTGTTTTTTTTTAAAAATAGAAAGTTAAAAACTAGTAGAAACTTTATAAAGTAAGGAAAAAAAAGGAAGAAAACAAAAATGAAGCTAAAAGCACAAGAAAGAAAAAAGAAAAGAAAAAAGATATGAAGAAGTAGGTTTTAATCTTTTTTATAGCAGTTATACACGAAGTACAGTTATAAATTTGCTTCTTACTGTTTGGTTGCAACATAATTCTCCTCTTTCTATAATATAGCCTCTCTAATCATCATGTTCATTTTTTCTGTTTCTCACAAAAAGTATATAAAGGTTTCCAGTCCCCAATAAACATAGATATTTTTTTTCTCTGTTCAAAATAAGTCAACTTAACCATCTCAGCAAGTTCCACCATTTCCATCAACCATTCCTCCATTTTGGATAATGCCAAATATTTCCATCTTTGTACATAAGCTACACTACAGTTATCATATACAAAAACAAAGTTCCATGGCTTTCTTCCAACTTTTTGTCTATCAATTCCATCAATACGTTAATTTTTTAACCCGTTTTATTCATCCATTCTGTCTGATCTTGTATTTTCATAGTGTTTGTTCTCATCTTCATGTTCTGTTTATTAATCATGAAAGCTGCTAATGCACTAAATTCTTTTAATTTACCATTAATATTTCAATTCCACTTAAAGAATCTTCCAGAAACAATCCCAAGTCATGTGCAAAAGCCCTTAACTTATAAGTTCCTTTTTCAGTTTTCATTCTCACAATCCTCTCACTTTGTCTTACATCTCTCCTCAATATTTCAAGAATCCAAATAAACAAGAGCGCAAGCAGGAGACATCCTGTCTTGTTCCCTTTTTGCGTCTCACAGGGTTTTCTTAGATCTCGATTAATAATTTTTGCGCTTTCCGTAAAGTTAAATTGACCTTCCCCCTTTCATAAAGTTCTCTCTAAAAGTAATCTTCGAAAACAAAATAGGCTTGCTGGGCATCTAAGAAAATCAATGAAGCTTGTTTTTCATTTCGTTACTCCAAATATTCCAAAATGTTGAATACATTTGGTCCAAAAGCCACATTGATCCACATAAATAAAGTCTTGCTAAATTATTTCCAGTCTTTCCATTAGACTTGTTATGAACAATTTGTACTCATTATTCAATAATGATATGCGTTTATAGGTTTTTTTTAAGTCAAATCCTGTCTCTCTTCAGATATTTGAACTATTAGACTATCTTGGCCTCAAGACTGCAGGATAGAGTTCATTGTGTTTTGTAAAGGTTCTAAAAGTTCACCCTCATAATTACCTGGTCATCCATCAAGCCCAGGCACTTTTCCTAGTTGCGTCTTTTTATACGTTCAGAAACTTCCTTTATTGTTATTGGTCTCTATTCCTCTGTAATCTGTCTCTATTCCTCTGTAATCCTTAGGAAATTTTGTTTAGAGAACGATCTATTTTCTCTAGAGAGATGTCACATCCTTTATACAAATTAGAATAATATTAATGAAATGCTTTTTGTGTGGCCACATTATCCATTAAGACAGTATCTCCCTCTTGTAATTTCAGTATCATTTCGTTTTCCTTTTCTTTTCATAATTTTTATGAAAAGAAGCCACATTCCTGGTTTATTTTCAAACTCAAAAGTTTCTTGCTTTATGTAATTCATTTTTAATTCCATTTCTTTTACTGCTAACACAGCTAATTGTCATTGTAGAAACTTAATTTGTTGAGAAATATTTATCTTCTCCGGAAATTTTTTAATTCTTTTTTTCCCCTCTTTATTTCATCCAAAATAGCTTGTCTTTCTCTTGACTCTTTTTTTAAGCTCACTATTATAATGTATAAAGTAAGCTCCAATAACAGTTTTACTTGTATCCCAAGCCATTCTTAAATCAGTAACTTTACCTATATTATTTTCAAAACATTTTTAATTTCTGTTTGCAATCTTCCATTATCACTTCTGTCTGTAGCAACATTTCATTTACTCTTCATCTAAAAGAATTTGATTTTCTTTTATAAACAGTATTCACAGGATTAAGATCCCCCAAAATATTTTATAATATCTTTAGAAACCTTAGTAGTCAAGTTCTTTGAAATCCAAATCATGTCTATTCTTTTATTTCTAATATATTTTATTGATATTTTTTTTTACAATAACAGTCTTTAGTACTTGGTAAACAATGTGTTGTCTGGGTTCATATATTTAACAACAATCAATAATAATTAATTTCTATGATTTCATAATCAACATACTAACTAGAAGTACCTTTCCTTGATCCTCTCTTCTTCCAATAATATTCTCCTTTTACCAACATTGAGCAAATATAGTTCTTAGTATTTTCAATACATATAAAGTTGAATATAAACATTTTTCTAATATTTATACGAATAACAATAACATCAATATGTAGCATCTTTTCTAATCAGCTTGTTTTACATTGCATTTGCAAAAAATCATCTTATGTAAATCACTATAGGTCCTGTTTTCAGAATTCTTATTTAAGCTTAATTTTCCCACAGTAATCAAAACATTTCTTGTCAATTATAATTTTCTCAAGCTTGATTGTATTTAAATATCCAAAACATTTCATACATTTAAATCATCCCATTATTTTTACATTTCCCATATCATAAAAAGATACTATACTATTTATAAATCACATCTCTCTTGCTATAAAACCCATTCATGTCCAAAACTTAACTATTCTTTTAACCATATTCAAACAATTATTTGATCATATAGTACTCCATCTGTTAGATCACATCATCTCTCTTGAGTCTGGCTTTCTCTTATTCTTATTTAAGCTTAATTTCCCCTCAGTATTCAGAACATTTCTTATAATTATAATTTTCTCCAAGTTGATTACATTTAAATATCCAAAACATTTTGTTTGTTTAATTCATCCCATTATTTTTACATTTCCCATATCATAAAAAGATACTATACTATTTATAAATCACATCTCTCTTGCTATAAAACCCATTCATATCCAAAATTTAACTATTCTTTTAACCATATTCAAACAAGTGTTTGATCTGGTAGGTCAAATCATCTCTCTTGAGTTTGGCTCTCGCCTTCTTCTTTTGCCAGGGAACTTTCCGAATCAGTGTGTTCAGCTTGCCAGGTATTCTTCCTGTATTTTAATAAGTGTTGTTAAAAATGGGAAAGACAAGTGGAGTAAGGTGCTATTGAGGGGGAGTTTTGCCCATTTATATTTGTTAAGAAGCTTCCACTTTCCTTTTCCCTCAATTTCTCTTTTCATCTTTTGTCTCCCAAACTCTAGTGGTTCTCTTGACAGCTCTATAGTCCATTTTATCAAATCTTCTTTCTTATCCTCAGTTTTGTTTTGAAGTTCTGAAAAATAAAATGTCTTTTCCATTTCCAATATTATGGTAAAATCTTGCAGATTTTTCTTTGTTTGTGTTAAACTGTGATTTTCTTTGTTTGTAGCCTCCATCTTTATGTCACTTTCCTCTGGTTTTTGTTCTGTTGTCTGATTTATTTGTCCATTCTTTGTCATTATTTTCTGAAAGTTTTTTAATTGTGCGTTTAGGTAAAGGATATGCTCATTTATATCATCAAAATTATTTTTAATCTCATCATGATTTGAAACAATTGTCATTTGAATTAATTGCAATGTAGCATGCATTTCCTCCTGGAAGATATTTGTCTTGTCTTGAAGTATTACTCCTGCAGATGTCTGATATTCCAGAGTGGGGATTTTAGACAAGAATATTGAGTGTGGTTTCCTACCACTTTTGGTTATGTATTCAACCTCCATTTTCATAAAACCAACCAGTCTTAAGTTCCAAACACCGTAGTCTTATATAGTTCTTATCTTTATGAACAGTCCAAAATGTTCAACCACTTAAAAACAATCCAGTAATTCCCCCCTAGAAAAGTGGCCAATAAGTCAAGGTTTTTCTTTCTCTTAAATATCACAGCTCAGTAAGTATTTATAATCTGAGAAGGTCAGCAGATTTTATAACAGTTGTGTTTCCTATTCTGCAAAAGATAGCTCAGTGTATTTTCTTTTCTCTATTCCCAGCTCTTGTCAGCTAAGATTCACTGAGGATCAAAGGAACAAATTGTGCTCTATTTCTGGGCATCTTGCCAATTTCTGAGGCAGGTCAGCTGTAGTTCTGTACTCTGATCCACCATAGATGTCAGTAGCTATTTATTTTCCAACTTTTAAAATGAAAAAAATCTTTTTTGTAGTTTTCTCAATTTTTCAAATGAAAAATCTTAACAATTTCCATACTTTTCAGTTTTATCCAGGTTATAGCTTTACATTAATCCATTTCAATGTATTTCTGTCCCTCATAAAAATTAATTCACCGCTTCTGTCTATGGAAATGTGGGGTTATAATCCCCTTCCTTCTCATTTTTGGAGGATTTTTTGCTTCTTGGGGATCTTTTCCAGGAAATCAGTTTCAAAATAGAGAAAAGAAGATCTATGTTCTCATCCAGTACCCAACACGCTGTTCACAGTTGTTCTTAGTTGGTGCTTTTGGACTTCGGATGCTGGTAGCTTGGGCTAGTCACCCGAGTGCAGCTAGCCTTTCTTCTGTCGGGTTGGAGGGCTTCCCCCGGATCAAACAGATCAACCACTGTCTTTCCATGATTGATGGGGGGACTCCTTCATCACCTCTCCATGGCAACTTTAGACCCATTTAGGTTCCCCTGGCAGGGTGAAACATCCGTGGGGTGCGCAGTTCCATAATCCCTTGGCCACATCACTATGATGCAAAACCGGAAGTCCCAAATCATGTCTATTCTTGAAAAGGACCTGTGCTTTCAGAAACATAGGAATAATCTCTTAAACTGTCATTTTCCTGTCCCCATATATCAATCAGCCCTGAATTATCTATCAAATGAAAGGAAAACTTTTGGTAATTTGCCTTGAGGGATTTTAATATTTTTCTCAGAAGCTCTATCCATTTTGGGGAGATCACTCCATTCCAATCCACCACCAAACATCAATTTTCCTAAGAGAAACTTTTTGATCTCACCATAAGTTATTTATAAGATTACTTTGCCCCCATTTGGGGCATTAATTCCCACATTCAAAGCCTGGCAGTCTGCATGGATAATGTGATCGCTCTGTTCCTACAGTGAACTACTTCACATTGCAGCAGAGATCTGTGAACTTTTCAGCTGAGCCCCAAGGCATCTGCAGCAAGGATTTAAAAAAAAAAATCAAGATGGTGGCTGTGACCACACAATGCCAGCCATGTCTCATTTTGGGGCGTATTGCAGAAAAGTTAATCTTGCTTTCTCTAGGTTATGAGGAAAGTCTGACCTGGTGAGAATTTCGATGGGAGACTCCCAGGCACTGGAAGTACAATAAAGTAAAAAAAAATTAAAAACGTAGCATGTGTTAAACTCCTACAGTTGTAATCCAAACCTTCATTAAAAGTTATTTTTTAAAAAATAAACTCCTTCTTCAGGGACATGTTTCATGATATCCCAAGACCTTGCCTGAATTGTTTGCTTGCATTTTGCCTCTCTCTTTTTTTAAAAAGCAAACAGACTTACTTTTTCATTTGTTCCTTCTATTTCCTTTCTTTCTTTCAGAGGAAAAAAAAAAGTGATGCTTGTTTTGGAAAAAGAAGAAAGACTCGCATTCAAGGTTATAAAAGAAGACCAGAACACATTATGGATTCCAAAAAGAAACAAAATTGCTCCTTATCCAGATGAGCTTTTTATCCTGTAGATATAAACAGCCTGGAATCAACATTTGGAAAATGGAGACCGGCATAGCAACCTCATGAGATGGAGCCTACAAGGAATTTTTCTAACCCAAACATAAGTATTAAACAATTTTCAATACTGCTTAACAGATGTAAGTGTTTTCTATTTGTTTTGTTGCTTGGATCTTGATTTCATTCTAGCCCCCTCATTGTGAACTAAAATTGAATAATGTTCCTGATTTGCTTCCTTCTAGTCACATTAAACCAACGCAACAATCCCTTACACCATAGATACAAACACTTCAGTGAGAATAGCCTGACTCCCTCTTCTATGTGGCAGCCCCTGAGATACTGGAACACTGCTATCATGTCCCCCCTCATCCTTCTCTTCGTTAAACTAGACATACCCAATTCCAGCAACCGTTCCTCATATGTTGTAGCCTCCAGTCCCCTAATCATCAGTGCATAAAGGCTGCAAACCAGATGCTAATCCTGTATTCTAGGCCTTTGCTTTTTGGGACCTGATTTCGACCTGGAGTGAGGTAAGTGTTTGTCTTTAAAGCTTAATCAATGATACCAGCACAGAATGAGCTCAGATCTTTGATCACAAGGTTTCCCACCTGGGGTAGGGAGCAGGACTGGTATGGCCAAGCAAGTTTCTTTTATCTGTCCAGGCATGATAGGATGCAGGTGGCACACTTGACAAGGTATATTTTCAAAAGAACAGAAGTTATGAGGACTGAAAGGCGTATATTCTCTGAGTCACAGCTAAGAGACAATCCTCAAAAAAAAAAAAGGCCTAGCTGGAAAGAGTAAAGCACTTTAGTTAGAATAATCTGGGGGACATCTCCAGCTGCCTTTGAACATGAGACTCTGCTGCTGCATTTTTTTGTCTTATATTAGGATATTTCTGGTCCTGTGCAGTTATTCCTTTCTGTTATGTTTTGTTTAATAAGCCTTATCAGCATTTGCCTAATTTGCAGGCGTATTGCTTTGAATTCTATGGACTTCCTGCTCACACATTAATGTGCGAACAGGCCGCTAAGATCAAATAAAACCCACTTTCTTGCTGTTTAAGGATCTATAGCTGGAAATGGTGAGCCTATTGTTAAGGAAGGTGCATGCTCCTGTTGAAGGAAAAGTCTTCATCGTGGTTCAGTCCAAGCTGGGAATAAACAAAATGACGACTGCTTTAGAAAGAAGGTTGCAGTTTATTGAAGAGGCGAGGCAGACAGGAAGATGGCTCTGGAAGAAAAGAGAGCGAGCACATGTAGGGCATGGGTTTTTATACCTTCTGGAGCCTTTTGTTTGGAGTTGTTCCTGTGGCATGAACTTTGACCTGAGTCTGAGTGTGCCCTTTGGTATCTGTGGGTTAATCGTATTATGTCCTGTCTTAGAGTTTGGGTGGGGTATGTAGATTTTAGGTGTCTTTGTCTTCCTAAGCTTCTAGCTTCAACCTTCCTGAATGGTTTACATCTACATTTCTACAGAGCTGGTTTTAGCTTGGGGGACGGAGACGTGGGGCTATTAAGAAAAACTGGGCATTCTTTTCTGCCTCTTTAATATTTCCTTCTTGGGGGGAGCTGACTTCCCACACTCCAATCAAGCATTTTATCTCAGTTATCCTCTATGCCATGGTATGTCCAGTCCTTGGAAAACCAAGAACCTTCACAGCAACATCTTCCTGTGGTCTGAATTGGTCATCTGCTCACTGAGAGACAGCCCTGCTTCTCTACTGCTCCTATCAGCTATAATTAACCTTGAAGAAAGTAGAAATGCAGGCCTGCCCGTCTCTGCAAAAAAGGAAGCACATATTCAAAACAGAGGGAAAAGAGTTGCATAACATTTCCACATACATCTCTATGCAACCATCTTTTTAAAGGTAATTTAAGCATAGCTGCAACACATCCCATCACAATGGGGAAATACTGCTGTTCCAATGTTGCTGAAAGACAAGTTTTCAAGTTCTTGTTCTCTTCTTCGATTCTTTTGGGGTTTTTTTTAACATCAGACATGGATTTAACTACTTTGATATAGGGCACCATTCAACTGTGGATTATCTTCCAGCAGAAGCTTATAAACAAAGAACAGTTACCCAAAAAAGAGCACCTAAAATGCATTTGTTTCTAGGAATTAATTTAATTGCTGAAGCTATGAGAAATTCTAGAAGTGGTTTCTGTTAGAGTTAGTAATAATTGGCTGGCAAAATGGAGCAGCTGGGCTAGCAGGAAGGGTTAAAACAGGCAAGATGGCAGCCAGAGTGCTATGATGGAAGCCCCACCCCTTCGTTTAGTCACATGACATCAGCACAGATACAGATAGTTCTTGAAATTTCTGTTGAGACATTTGTTAAGTGAGTTTTGCCTCACTGTTATGACTTTTCTTGCCACATTTATTAAATGAATCACTGCAGTTGTTAAGTTAGTAACATGCTTGTTAAGTGAAACTGGCTTCCCCCATTGACTCTGATTGTCAGACGGTCGTAAAAGGGGATCACGTGACCCTGGGACACTGTAACCGTCATAAATATGAACCAGTTGCCAAAACATCTGAATGTAAATCACGTGACCCTGGGGATGATGCCATGGTCATAAGTATCAAAAATGGTCATAAGTCACTTTTTTCCAGTGCTGTTGTACCTTTGAACGGTCACTAATCGAATTGTTGAAAGTTCAGGCCTATCTGTACAAAAAGGATGGAATTTGGTTCACAAAAGCATGGCTACCATCTTAGCTATTTTAACAGTCCATCTCCACCACAGACACAATCAAACTAGGTGTTGCACAGGATTCCTATCTGTGTTTATATATATATATATAAACCTAAACTCCCAAGCACCACTTATTTTCTTGCACTTTCGTTTCTAAAAGAGAATTATTTGGCTTGGATAGCCCACCTATGTACAGATGAAATCATAAAACCATGTGGCTCCACTCTCTGAGACAAGCATTTATTTTTACATCCTTCTTCCTACACACAACTCAGTTGTGCATGTATGTCCTGTATGTATACCTTCCGTAACTGGTTACTGAGCATAAAATGCAATACTTTAAAAGCTGTATTAGCTCTGTCCCAAGCTGGTCTCTGTGCGTGTATGTGAAATAGTCCAGAATCGATGCTCTTAGAGGCATCCACGGGAGATCAAAAAAGTCAAGATGGCTAGAACCTTGTCATGAAAGCCCCACCTAATTTTTACATGTGTTGCTGTCAAAGGCCTTCATTTTCTAGGAGCAGCTAATTTGAAATTTTGAAGACAGACCAACCCCCCCCCCCGTAATATCAAATATACACATTTGCATTTTATTGACATGTGTTTATCTTACTCTTAAATTAAAACATGCAGCTTTCCTGACATCTAGTGGTATAAAATATCTGGTAGTAGTCCTTAAACACACCATTGAAAATATCTTGTCCGTGAATTTCCTTTTAGCACAAAAGAGATCTTGGGTTCTCTTCCCACAGCTCCAAATACTTTCCCGACAAATAAGTGGATATTTTCAATTTAAATAAAGAAGAGTTCCTTACTTATCAAAAACAAAAAACAAAAAGAACCAATGAACTATAAGCATTTGCCCTGTGCAAACCCAAAGATCTTTTGTAAATATTAGTTGCTGCAACCAACTGCATTTTTCTTCAATCTAATTATGAGCTCATATATTATTTGAGAAACACGTTTCTCTTCCTTGAAACCTGTTCTGGCATCTTGGACCACCCATAACAGTTATGCTGACCCAAAATGTGAAATTGTGAATTTCTGGTTCAAAATATGGGAGAGATAAAGAAAACGGAAGAAAAAAATGGTAGAAATACTTCATAACAAGGGGCATTGATTCGTGGAAGACGCAAAACTGTCATAGGAGAAGATGTCCATGGGAACTGGGAACATGGCATTGGTAGACAAACGATCTATGATGGCTATTCAGATCCCATGGACAGATGAAGAGAAGGACCAGGGGGGACACGATAGCAGTGTTCCAATATCTCAGGGGCTGCCACAAAGAAGAGGGAGTCAAGCTATTCTCCAAAGCATCTGAAGGCAAGACAAGAAGCAACGGATGGAAAGTAACCAAGGAGAGAAGCAACCTAGAACTAAGGAGAAACTTTCTGACAGTTAGAACAATTAATCAGTGGAACAACCTGCCTCCAGAAGCGGTGAATGCTCCAACACTGGAAGTTTTTAAGAAGAGATTGGATAACCATTTGTTTGAAATGGTATAGGGTTTCCTGCCTGAGCAGGGGGGCTAGGACTAGATGGCCTCCAAGGTCCCTTCCAACTTTATTATTGTTGTTGTTGTTGTTGTTGTTATTTCCATGGAGGGTAGGAATTCTATATTTTTAATTTATTTAGTAAACGTATAGGTCATCTATCTCAAAAAATGACTGTGTACAGACATCTGCCCGTGTTCCAGTACAGGTAATCCTCAACTTACAACGACAATTGGGAACAGGATTTGCATTGATATGGAAAGTGATTGTTAAATGAATCGTGTCCGATTTCACCATCTTTTTTGCCATCGTGGTTAAGCATTGAATTTGATGGGGACTGATCTCTCAGTAGACATTATCTTTGCCCTTGTAATTGTTTCTCAAAACTCCCCTTCCAGCTTTTCATGAACCAAGTCGTCAGCTGATAAATTTTGTGATCTGGTGAAGCACTGCCATCGTGTGGCACAGAAGAGATGGTACTGCAGTTTCCTTTGTTACTTTAAATTAAGCATGGTGCCTTCAAGTTCATATGGACTTCTGGAGTAGTCTCTGCAGTTTTCTCACCAAGATTTCAGAAGCAGTTTGCCTTTACCTGCTTCCTGGAGTTCAGAGAGGGTGACTAGCCTAGCTGGTCCAGCTGGCTTTGTCCATAAAGCGGGACTGGAACTCACGGCCTCCTAGTTTCTAGCCTGGTGCCTTTAATGGGCCCTATCCAACAAAATGAGTTTCAACGTGGAGAAAAGCAAAGTCTTACACTTAGGCAGGAAAAACCAAAGGAACAAATACAGAGTGGGCGAGACCTGGCTTAAAAACAGTAACTGTGAGAGGGACCTAGAGAGAGTCCTAGTGGACCATCACTTAACCATGAACCAGCAGTGTGCAGCAGCAACCACAAAAGCTAATACAATCCTGGGTTGTATAAACAGAGGCATAGAATCAAGATCACGCGAGGTATTAGTACCATTTTATAAAGCCTTAGTATGACCACCTTGAATACTGCAGCCAATTTTGGTCACCGTATCACAAAAAAGATGTTGAGAGTTTGGAAAAAATTCAGAGAAGAGCAACTAAGATGATCAAAGGCCTGGAGACTAAAATATACCAAGAACCGCTGCAGGAACTTGGGTTTGCCTAGTCTAAAGAAAAGAAGAAATAGGGGAGACATGATAGCAGTGTTCCAGTATCTGAGGGGCTGCCACAAGGCAGAGGGGGCCAGGTTGTTCACCACAGCATCAGAGGGAAGGGCGAGAAACAATGGTTGGAAACTGATCAAAGAGAGAAGCAACCTGGAATTAAGGAGAAACTTCCTGACAGTGAGGACAATTAACCAGTGGAACAGCTTGCCTCCAGAAATCGTGGGTGCTCCATCACTGGAAATTTTCAAGAAGAGACTGGACAATTACCCATCTGAGGTGGTATAGGTCAGACATGTCAAACTCGCTACGTCACATGACATCGCGCGACGTATCGGATCTTTTTCTCCATTGCTGGCAATGGGGTGGGTGCGGTTTCCTGGTGACGCGTCCGGCCCACGGGCCGGCAGTTTCACACCCCTGGTATAGGTTCTCCTGCTTAAGCAGGGAGCTGGACTAGAAGATCTCCAAGGCCCCTTCCAGCTCTATTCTATTCTATTCTATTCTATTCTATTCTATTCTATTCTATTCTATTCTATTCTATTCAACATCTAGATTTCAAATTCTTTGTTAATTAGGAAAAGGCCACTGGTTGTTATTATTGTCATTGGATTTGAACCCGAGCATGAAACAATAACCCAAACCACCATTGGCACATCTGCTCTGTTAAAAGAAGAAATCTGTCACCATCTACAAGATTTATTTTGAAACAAAATAGTGGTCTCTAAAAACTGGTCCACGATAGGCACAAGGCATGCAATAGTAAAAATGAGGTGAAATAAAGTTTCTAATCCTGGAAATCTTGTGCTGAAAGTTATGGCTTGTGGCATTTGCTGAAAAATTAACCCCTTGCATACTTTTTCATTGAGAGCAACCAACGAACGGTTCAAAGAATGAAGAAGGATTGCAAGAATTGGGTATGTTTAGTCTAGTGACATGATAGCAGTGTTCCAATATCTCAGGGGATGCCCCACAAAGAAGAGGGAGTCAAGCTATTCTCCAAAGCGCCTGAAGGTAGGAGAAGAAGCAACGGATGGAAACTAATCAAGGAGAGAAGCAACCTAGAACTAAGGAGAAATATCCTGACAGTGAGAACAATGAACCAGTGGAACAACCTGCCTCCAGAAGCAGTGAATGCTCCAACACTGGAAGTTTTTAAGAAGAGATTGAACAACCATTTGTCTGAAGAATAGAATAGAATAGAATAGAATAGAATAGAATAGAATAGAATAGAATAGAATAGAATAGAATAGAATAGAATAGAATAGAATAGAACAGAACAGAACAGAACAGAACAGAACAGAATAGAATAGAATAGAATAGAAGCATTCACAACTTTTGGAGGCAACTTGTTCCATTGTCCTGCCTTCAGAAAACTGTAATTGGATTACTCATTCTTTAGGTAAAGTAGCTATATACTCTTCTTCATTGACACTTCTGTTTGAGAACATCCTCTACTACTTGATCCAATTCAGTTCAAAAATTTAAGGTTGTGAGAAGAGAATGTTAAGTGAGGCTTCTTTTTTGTTGGTTTGCACAAAGACACCTGGAGAACGTCAATCCCATCTGAGCTGTGGAAAGCTTTGAACTGTTCCCGCAAAGCTGGAATGGAAGAATGTCCTATATTGGGAAAGATCACTTAATTAAACCGCAGAAACGTCCCACAATTTGCATTATCCTTATTTTATTTTACCCTTAAATATTTAGGAGCAACATGGTTAACGTCCCCAAACTTGAACCATGGGATTATTCAACCATTTCCACTATTCAATGTCATTGGCAGCAAATATTTTTCTAATTATGTTATCTATCTCAGAATTATGATATCTACCCCAATTGTTTTCATTCTTCAAAATAAGAATTATTCTTTTCAAGTACATGAAACGTAACCAATTTTCTGCATTCACAAGCTTCTATTGATCAAATCACAAAATAGCCAAGCGTTCCTTCGGCAGATTTAATTTTCAGCCAGGATCATTTCAACTCCTACTCTAGGAACTGATTTACTGCTTCAGTCCTGGCTGTTCACTTCAAAGCTGAAGCCGAAGCCATTCAAAGCTGTTTCTGTATAATCCAAATTATAGAAATCTGTAAATCTCCTCAAATCAGTACTCCAGTTCACTTCTCCCACTTCTAATTTCATCATGTGACATAGAAACTGAGTATATATATATATATATATTCCCCAAAAATAAGATCAGGTCTTTTTTTCTTTTTTCTTTGCTTCCAAAAGAGGCATGAGGTCTTATTTTCGGGGTAGGCCTTACCTCACATACGGCACCAACAGCCCCACCCAGCCGGTCCACTTCTTCTGGGGCCGAAGTTCTGCAGCTGCATTCGGGCCTGCATTTTGCAGTCAGGCCTTTCCAGAAGGCCTAAGCAGCCGAGTACCGAGCTATGGGTTCAATCCCTAGCTCAGTCCCCAGCTGCAGACCTCTTGCAGAACTGAGCTACGGATTGAATCCGTAGCTCAGTTCTTGCTGCACAGGCCTTCAGAAAAGGCCTCTGACTGAGAAATGCAGGCCTGGATGCAAAAGACGCCTCAGAAGAAGTGGGACGATGAGGGGAGGCCTGGCTGCAAGGTAAGTGGGTGCAGGGCAGGTGGGGCAGATCCACCCCCCCACCCCCGCCCTAGCTTGATTTTTAAGTGTGTGCCTTGCCCCAAAACTAGGGCTTATTTTCGGGGTAGGCCTTACTTTTGGGGAAACAGGGTGTGTGTGTGTGTGTGACCCCAAGACCCTGCAGCTGTCATAAAAAAAGCCACTCAGAGTCAGAAATTGAATACATAAATCAATACATACATACATGCACATACATGCTGGTTTCTGAATTTTGATTAAGTGACCATGGGGATACTGGGACTGTCATAAGTGCAAGGACCAGTTGTAAGTCACTGTTTTCAGCACCACTGTCATTAAATGAATGGTCGTAAATTGAAAACTACTAATTAAAATCTCAATAATCCTCTTTAGAATTAAGTTTGGAGTAAATAGCTCCAGAGAAGCTCTTTAAGAAGACATAGATTTCCCCATGTCTTATAAAGTGTTCACAGCACCATCTATCCCTCACTGAAGAGATATAAAGCTTATTTTCGTTAAGTTGTTTTGACACAGCGATGGATGGATGATTCTAGAAGATTCTGTAAGCCACTGGTGGGAAGAATGTAGCTATAATATCAATCACAATTAAACTAGATTAGAGCTGGCCAAGTTGGTGGAACATAACTCATGTAGATTAGATTATCTTTTTTACATTGCTTCAAGTTTTGTTTGAAGTTAGGCCAAAGTTAATCCCCCTTAAAGACAATTCATTTCATAGAAAACAAAAGATGCATGGAAGAGGAAATCAGCTCTGTGATCTTTTGAGAACAGAATATTGACAACATAATCTGGAGAGCCTGGATAACTAAATCAAATCAAATAACTTTATTACAGCCCAAAGGCCAGAAAACAGCAATCTATATAAATAAAAATGTAAATGTTCATTTGTTCAAAATCTTAAATCTCCAAAAGTTCTTCACCGATTGCTTTGAGATTTTGACACAACGTTGCATTCAAATACACACATGTTTTTATATACCTACTATTATATAGATGTCACACCTGTGACAGGTAAAAACAAAAAAGGGCCAATCTTTAGAATTGTGCGGTTTAGATCTAGACACGGATTGCTTCTCACATGGACAATTATATGTTGCATGTTCTAGAGTCAGCAAACCAGACAATCTCTATATCTGCACAGACAATGGAACAACAAAAATATTGTATACCCACAAGCATTGTGAAATTAAACATATTACAAACGTGCGCTTTCTCTTTTCTTTCTTTTCCATTTAACCAGACTGAGCCACAGCAACGCGTGGCCGGGTACAGCTAGTATGAAATAAAAAAAAAGAGTGAATACAAACATACATATATGCCAAATGTACAAGTAGTAAGTGTAAAATATGAGATATATATATCAAGGAATAACAATAAAATATGGATAATTAAGAGGGCTTCATAAATAAAAAGAATTCCCGATTTTAGTTTGTGATGGATTAGTTCAAAGGAAATAAGAGAAGAAAGGAAGTAAGTGGAGTTTATTTTCTTTGATGGAGTACTTATTTCACAATAACAAGTTAAATAACAATATTTTCTTGCTTTAAAAGCTAACAACTCTCCTTCATCCTGGCTATCAATTGCTTGTTAACACTCGGATACAGACGTATCCTCAAGGGAGGGTTAAAAAAAACCAAGATGGTCCCAATTCCTTTCAGTTAAAAGTCAGGATCACTGAATTGAAGAGATTCCTCGCATAGGAAACAAACACCTAGTCGTTTGCTCGTAAGACCGGGTTTTACAGCTAATTTTTGTGTGTGCCCAAGAGAAACCGAATCTCCGTCAAATCGAATCAATTCTTTCTTGCAGCCAAACGAAGTTGGCGGTGCTAGACGTGAAAAAAGCCCAAAGGATATATTGAATGTAAAAATAAAAAGCTAAAAAAGATCTTCTCCAATTTTGGGGCTGGGATCAACTGTGGTATCAGTAGACCTGTCACAATGAGTTCTTGTTCTCCAAAGCTTGTAATTGTGCCTTCTTGCGTATGTTGGCAAACACAAAGAATACATTGCTTTGGGGTCAACTTGCACATTTATCTGATATGGAAAGCTAGCTGATCAGCTCCCACTTCCAACTCCTCAGCATCTTCAAGTTGCTGGGATTGAGAAAGACTGGTCTGTCTGGTCACACTAGCGGTAGCCATCACAGTGCGCTAATTGGAAGCATGGCTCCCACGCTCAATACGACTGAGATCCTGTACATCTTTCAATGCTTGAAAACCTTCCCTGGGAATTCCTCTCCATTCTCTAGCAGCCAAAATAATGAAATCTGAACTGCAGCTTCCCAGCAGCCATAACTTCCTTGGGTAAACATCGCCTATTGTAATCATTGCCCCGTTGAGGAGGTCTTGAGGATTGCCTTATATATATATAGCTTCTATCCACACATTTTCCTCCTACCAAGTTCATCTTAAAAATCAGACGGGCTGGACCGAAGCCAGCTTTGTCCCAGCTCTGAATAAAAAGCCTCTTTCAACAGGCAACTGTGTTGTGCAGGATCTGAGGTGTTGCTTGGTTAAAAAAAATACAGGAAACCAGAAGTTGCCTTTTTAAGCTTTATGTTTTTATTCAGATGAACAAAGATGGGCCCCTATAATAATAATAATAATAATAATAATAATAATAATAACGATGACGACGACGACGACGACGACGACGACGATGATGATGATGATGATGATGATGATGATAAAGTTGGAAGGGACCTTGGAGGTCATCTAGTTCAACCCCCTGCTCAGGAAGGAAACCCTATATCATTTCAGACAAATGGCTGTCCAATCTCTTCTTAAAACTTCCAGTGTTGGAGCATTCACCGCTTCTGGAGGCAGGTTGTTCCACTGGTTAATTGTTCTAACTGTCAGGAAATTTCTCCTTAGTTCTAGTTCTGTAGCCTTGTTCACCTTTATTTTGTGGTCCATGACAGACAAAATTTCTTTCCTCTTACACTGTGGCTTGATTAAAAGAAAGCTATTCAGAATTCTAATAATAATAATAATAAAGTTGGAAGGGACCTTGGAGGTCATCTAGTCCAACCCCCTGCTCAGGCAGGAAACCCTATACCATTTCAGACAAATGGCTGTCCAGTCTCTTCTTAAAAACTTCCAGTGTTGGAGCATTCACCACTTCTGGAGGCAGGTGGTTCCACTGGTTAATTGTTCTCACTGTCAGGAAATTTCTCCTTAGTTCTAGGTTGCTTCTCTCCTTGATTAGTTTCCATCCGTTGCTTCTTGTCCTGCCTTCAGGAGCTTTGGAGAATAGCTTGACTCCCTCTTCTTTGTGGCAGCCCCTGAGATATTGGAACACTGCTATCATGTCCCCAAATGGGAGAAAATCCCTCTATTTATACTTTTTGATTACATAAGCCATTCACCCAGCAAAGCTGACACACATAAGATAAAGACTTCGCCCAGAAAGACTGGCACACCATAGATAAGAAGGGAGAAAGCAGAAATAGCTAAACATGTTCCTTTTGGGTGTTTCCCTAAAGACGCTGCGTGTTCTCGGGTGGGCTGGGACATTGGCTGTTTTTCCCGCTGTCTTTTCATGACTCTGCAAGTGCCCAAAGACAGCGGGGTCCACTGCACATATTCACAATTAATACTTTCTATGTTTTCCCCTAATTCCGGGTCTACGACTGGTTCCCTCTGACCATAATCAGCATCTCTTTGTTCTCTTTCTGCACGACAAATACACTGGCTTCATCTCCGAAATAGATTCCACACGCAAGTGATCCCTACTGAAGGCCAATTATTTATTTTTCATTCGAGAGACTTGACAAACCATGCGGGGTGCTTGGTGCTCTCTGAGCTTGGTTGTTTTCTTGCAGCTATTTCATTCAAACAGATGATGAAATGTTATATAACGATGTAACATTATGCCTCATCAGTGCTCTCATTTTATCTACTAGGGCAGGGGTCTTCAAACTTGGGTCTTTTATGACTTGTGGACTTCAACTCCCAGAATTCCTCAGCCAGCCCTGGCTGGCTGAGGAATTCTGGGAGTTGAAGTCCACAAGTCATAAAAGGCCCAAGTTTGAAGACCCCTGTACTAGGGGCTTGCTCTGTCAGTGTTGATGGGAGGGATGTCTTGGTGATTCCTTGAATGTGCTATTGTTTACTGTTGGCTTGTTTATCTGAGTTGGTAGTTCATTGGATTGGGGTATTGTTTACTCCTTGATTGCTGGTCTAATGTTAATCTTGTGTTAATCGCTGCTCATCTGGATGTTGATTGCTGGTGAGGTGCTTTGATATTTTTGTTTCCTTTTTAGCTTTTTGATTGTCTCTTTTAAATGATATGTAGACTTCGTTTATCTCTATGTGCCTTTGTCATTTTCTTATTTCTCCTTTGATTTATCTTTCATAAAATGAAAATTATTAATCAATACAAATAAATAATAAAAAAAAGAAACTGTGTTGCAGTCAGATAATCATTTTCCTGGAAGCCTTTCCTTCATGAAAAGGGAATTTATTTTTTCAGAAGTTGCATTTGGCTGTGCTGGTCTTGCCATTTAAGATGCAGCTTGTAATGATTAAGTTCTACTAATATTAAGGTAATATTATTCTATTTTTAAATTGGGGGGGGTTCTGATTTTTTTTCCAATTGACCAAATAAAACAACGAAGAGGGTATGATTTGATGCTTCAGACATTCCTCAGTCTGAATTCTGAGATCATTCTGGAAGAATACTTTTTAAAAAATTGTCCATTTTTTTAAACTTCCAGCAAGAAAATATTCAGCTTAAACGTCTATTGATTTGTTATCTATGTGGAGTAGCCTATGTTTTAATTTTCATTATAACAACCAAGTTTTCTGGTTCCAAAATGAAAGAACATCTTTCTTGGGTGATGTGAGATATTCTGATCAGAAAATGATCTTCGCTTGTCTAAAGAAAAGGTTTAAAACGGTTTTCTTCTGCTAAGGGACTTTAGAGAAGAAAGACCAACTAGCCACGTTCTTGAAACGTTATAATGTCTACCACCCACTTGTTATTTGGCGTAACCAATATTTCTGTATGCTGTGTGCACGTGAGACCTTATGTTTATATTATATCCCCATGCACAACATTCAATCTCCTGCTTGCTGTCAAAGTTGAGGCACTAATAAAGTGTATTTTTACAAAGAGATAAGCAAAGAAGTTGGGGGGAAGCTAGCCTGAAGCCCGTGAAACTTTTGCTGGGACTGATGAGTAGCAAGGAGGAAAAAGTTCAGAAGATTTTTGTTTCTTCTTTCCTGGTTTCAAGGTTGTCCCTCTTCCAAAGAAGGCTTTGTGGCGTTTACCCTCAGTTCCATGAACCTTCTGGAGCAGACATGTCAAACACAAGGCCCAGGGGCCGGATGCGGCCCGCGAAGTGGTTTCATGTGGCCCGCGAAGCCATCCTGGAAACAGTGAGGGAATGGCCCCTGCTGTGTCGGCCCTGCCCCCTGGGTGCATGCTGGGGAGGTGTAACCCTTTATGAGGAATGAAGAAATGGACCATGCCTTGGCACTTGCCCTGGTCCCACCCCATTCTGCCAGAGACCCTCAGATCTGTCCCACTCCTGCCCAGCCCCCCACAGGCACCCTTGATGCGATAGATGTAGAGCTGGCCATGCCCACCCAGTAGGCAACACCCACTCCATCCACACCCACCCAGTAGGCTGCACCCACCCTGGCCACACCCACCCGGCCCCCCAAGGGCAACCCCAATGCTGATGCAGCCCTCAATGAAATTGAGTTTGACACCCCTGTTCTGGAGTGACAAGGAGAGGTTGAAGAGGCCTATCCGCAAAATCCAAAGAGTTTTCAATATTAAAAAACAGCAACAGAGCAATACCCCACTGATGATAGAAGAAACCTCCGGAAAGCATTGCTCTTTTCCTATAAATATGAGCCTTCCAAAACTTGTGAAAAGATACCTTAGAAATATCCAAGTCATGCTGAGCACTGTAACTCAAGTCCTCATAAGCTCAGAAAGAGAGAATAAGTGCAGCTAATGAAAACCAAATGTCTGCTCTTGGCAAAGATTCCAGCTAACGTCATTGCTGAAGAAATAAAGACGTTCTTGTAATGCAAAAGACAGACCAGTGGAATAAACAAGTTGCTATGTTGTGCCTTGTTCTTAAAATCATTGGAGTTCTCCTCTGATAATAAGGAGTTCTGCTGAAGAGGACCTTCTGTCGAGGTTTGACAAAAAACCAGAGGAACATCCACAACATAAACTATGATACACACACACACACCTTGCAATATACTCTAATGTTCTGGATCCTGAACTAAGATGCTTTGTAATTCAAGACCAGACAGATAACTCAACGAAGATGGTTATAAAACAAATATTTATTTCAGGAATACTTGCAGAACTCACGGTTTTGTAGTTTCATCTGAATGTTGTACATTTGTCCATCTTTGTAGGTAAAATCAGTAATTTCTCTATATTCACTTTAGCCTTGTTACAGACGATGTCCATGTGTGCAGCATGGTTGGTTTCGCACAAACACAAACACGAGCTGGCACGTAGCCAGGATATCCTGTGATGAACTTAGTAGCCACTCCTACTGACTTGTTAACATGGGATTCACTGACTAGCTAAACTACATTACCCATAAGCCATCTCTTAAGGAGACAGCGCATAACCCTATAAATGCCAAACATTCTAACATACAGATCTATATGCTCTGGTCAGGGTTACATTGATCCAGCACATCTAATATTGCGGGGAAGAAAGTACAGCAACAGAGAAGCAAAGATGTTGAGTAAATGTCTGTGGAGATTCTCAGTCATCCAGATCATGGTTATCCCAAAGGGAACTGGGAACTGAAGAAGCTTCTTAGATAGAGAAGCAACACGTCTTCAAGGAAAAACGAAGTCTAGTTGCCTTTTGAAAAAAAGCACCTTTGGGACAAGATATTGAGTAGGTTAGAAGTTCTTAATAAACAGTATGACATCTTGAGTGTAATTTCCAGCTCTGAGCAAAACAAACATGTTTAGGTTGAAACAAAACAAGAGAAAGAAGGAGCAAACAGGCTGGTCAGGACATTTCATGTCCAACCCAGCGTCATGCATTGGCTATCTGGGTTTGCAAGTTCTGGATGTTAAATCAGACATGTCAAACACAAGGCCTGGGGGCCGGATGCGGCCCGCGAAGTGGTTTCATGTGGCCCACGAAGCCATCCTGGAAACAGTGAGGGAACGGCCCCTTCTGCCTTGGTCCTGGCCCAGGCCGGCCGGGAGCCAATGTACAATTTTATCGTGGCCATCTATTTATTTATTAATCGCATTTATACCCCGCCCTTCTCCTAGTGGACTCAGGGCGGCTTACAGCCAGTTTAAAACAGTAATAACAATACAATATACAAATTTAAAATGTGATTAAAATAAAATATTAATATAGGCCTTTCTTTTATTTTAAAATTATTTAAAAACCAAATTTAAAATACCCCTTAGGCCAGTCCTGCCAGCTGAAATAACCATGTCTTGAGGGCGCGGCGGAAGGAGGGGAGATCCGGAATCACCCGGATCTCTGGGGGTATTCAGTCTTAGCTCCATAAACCCCCCCTGCATGTCCTGAAAGGAACGGTGAGGCTCCTCCAGTGGACCATACCTTGAGCATTTGCCCTGGTCCCACCCCCTTCTGCCAGAGACCCTCAGATCTGTCCCACTCCTGCCCAGGCCCTCACAGGCACCCTTGACGTGAACGATGTAGAGCTGGCCACGCCCACCCATCAGGCCACACCCACTCCATCCATGCCCACCCAGTAGGCCGTACCCACCCTGGCCACACCCACCCAGCCCCCCGAGGGCAACCGCAATGCTGATGTGGCCCTCAATGAAATTGAGTTTGACACCCCTGTGTTAAAGTCTACTTCAGAAATGCACTTCCACAAAAGCTTAGGGCATATCCTTTAGATCAGGGGTCTTCAAACGTGGCCCTTTTATGACTTGTGGACTTCAACTCCCAGAATTCTGTGCCTGGCTGAGGAATTCTGGGAGTTGAAGTCCACAAGTCATAAAAGGGCCAAGTTTGAAGACCCCTGCTTTGGATGGACACTGGAAGTGGCTGTTCAACTTGGTATTTTTTAAAGGAGTTACCCGGAGATTGATCATACTAATTACACTGAATCGAACTAATTTTAATGCAGTTTAAATTTAATAAATCAGATGTCATTGTTGTCCTCATGCCACCATTTTTGGGAATGGAGAGTCCAGAAAGTGGGGTCAATGTCTCCCACAGGGCTCTTGACATCCCCAAAGTTGTCCACCTACCCCGGATGCAAATATTTGAGCTGTGAGGAAAACTCAAAGTATTTCAGTCGAAATGTCAAAAAACAAAGAAATGTAGAAACAAGTGGGTGTGATGCATTTCTTCAAAAAAAGGAGACAATTGCCCTTAAGTTCCAAGTTTTACATCTAATTTTTCCCACTGGCCATAAAAAAAATTCCAACAATCCAGTAATTAAACTTTGAAGTAATCGTTCAAAAGATCCTAAAACCACATCGTAATTTTTTTCCAATTTTCCAAAATATTTCCAGAAAGTCAGTGCATTTTTCACAACATCTAAACAGGATTGCTACGTGAGTTGAAAATCTATTGTAACCTATAAGATCTCAGATGCTATCTCTGGACTAGAAGAGGAAATTCATTGAATTAATTAAATGTTAATTAAATATTTGAAATTAATATGGACAAGTTAACTTGGGTTCTCACTTCTTTCAATAGAAACACATTATCTTTTTTCTAATCTGAACACCAAGGATGTTTGTTAATTCCATTCGTATAATTTTGGATTCAAATATTCAAAAACTCCCCTAGCCATGTAGAAACTGTTAGATTTCAGACTTTTCTCTTCCCTTTTAACAAACATTTCCATGTATAATTTTGTCCTAAAGTTATACACTCTCTTGGTAAATGTTTTACCATGGTGTGATATTAAGGTCCACATTTCCTAGTAACTTTTATGGAGATTAATCCATGTTTCTGACATGCAGTTTGGTTGATGTCTTAAAGCAGCCTTTCCCAATCCAGTGATCTACCCACATTTTTGAAATAACAATTGTCCAAATGCCAACCCAGCATAGAAAAGCAGACACAAATTTTTGTCAAGAGTCTCTGTTGTTGTTAATTGCGAAGTCGTGTCCGACCCATCGCGACCTCATGGACAATGTTCCTCCAGGCCTTCCTGTCCTCTACATCTTCTGGAGTCCATTTAAGCTCA
>NW_015388773.1:71830-86609 GCF_001527695.2 Protobothrops mucrosquamatus
TTACGACCGGTTGGGTAGTCCTCGACTTACGACCGGTTTAGTCCTCGGCTTATGACCGGTTGGGGTCGCGGCATTAAAAAGGTTGAGAACCACTGAATTAAGCAGAGGTGGCAAACAAGTCAAGCTATGTCAGTCTTTAGCTCAGGGTTGAAATGAGGGGTCCTTGGTGTTCTCTGAACTTGCTTGTTTTCTTGCAGACATTTCATTACCCTAACTAGGTAACATCACCAGTGCTAGTAAGGATTGCTGTGGGCTGTCTGGTTATATCCTGGTGTCTTGCCTGTCTGGGCGAGTGGAGGCTGATCAATGAGCTTTAAATTCTTCTTTCTTACTTGCTCTTCCATCAGCCTTCATCACGATTTTTCTCAAAAGTATTTTTTTTTTAATAGGGGAGAATATCAAGAAGGTAGAGGCTAGACCTTCCCTCCCTCTTTCTGGGAGGCAGTTTTTCCTCACTCCATGTTTTTATTTTAAAACAACCACCTCATCACAAAACAACATATAATATATAATAATAATGATAAAGTTGGAAGGTACCTTGGAGGTCATCTAGTCCAACCCCCTGCTCAGGCAGGAAACCCTATACCATTTCGGACAAATGGCTGTCCAGTTTCTTCTTAAAAACTTCCAGTGTTGGAGCATTCACCGCTTCTGGAGGCAGGTTGTTCCACTGGTTAATTGTTCTAAGTGTCAGGAAGTTTCTCCTTAGTTCTAGGTTGATTCTCTCCTTGATTAGTTTCCACCCGTTGCTTCTTGTCCTGCCTTCAGGAGCTTTGGAAAATAGCTTGACTCCCTCTTCTTTGTGGCAGCCCCTGAGATATTGGAACACTGCTATCATGTCCCCCCTCGTCCTTCTCTTCATTAAACTAGACATACCCAATTCCAGCAACCGTTCCTCATATGTTTTAGCCTCCAGTCCCCTAATCATCTTTGTTGCTCTTCTCTGCACTCTTTCTAAAGTCTCAACATCTTTTTTACATCGCGGTGACCAAAACTGGATGCAGTATTCCAAGTGTGGCCATACCAAGGCATTGTAAAGTGGTATTAATACTTCACGTGATCTTGATTCTATCCCTCTGTTAATGCAGCCTACTGCATTATATACTGGAGATGTGCTCCACTCAGTTTGATCCATAGGGACATTCCTTTCCTATAACGAGAAACACGTGAACGGCAGCCGCGAGAGAAAAGACAAGGTTGAAGAAAGAAAGATTTTGTGTGTGCTTTGTATGTCTTGGTTAACACACTGTATGAAGAAACTGCTTTAGGAAAGTTAAGCCTGGCTATGTTTCAAGGCCATTAGCAAGACAACCTCCGTCTATGTTAACTTTGGCTGACCTTGCTTTCATATGTGGATAAAACGCTGTCGTAAGCAATTTCTTAAATATTCTAGTCAGAAAGAGTCATATTCTGAAAAGATCAGAAAGGTGTTGAAATGTCAATTTACGGTACAACTGAATATTAAAATTAGTCTCGCAGAACCTGCTTGGAGATGCCCCATCATTACAAACAGATGTTGCCTTCAAAGACTTCATTGATAGGGAGATGGATGGTTCTCAAATGTATATTATCATTGCACAAAACCGCAGTAGATTCATATCTGCATTTAAAACACAGGAATCCTTGATTCTCTGACAATTCTAATAAGTTTCAAACCATTCGGCCTTAACTGGATCTTGCAGCTGAAAAGGCTTGGCAAAAAAAAAAAAAAATGGAAACAGACTATTTCAATTTTCCTCTCTGTGTTTGCCTTTAATTCTTTTGGCAAATATTTCATACTTCCCTCCCCGCATTCTTTTCTTTTTTTTTTTTAACAAGAGGCATATATGAAATCTACATCTACTATTTATGCTCTGGCAACCAACAGGAATTGGTTCTATCAATTTCAAATTATCGTGCATTATTATCGTTTCATAAAAGGCGCAAAAAGAGGTGATATTTTGCCTAAAGAGAAATATAAAGGAGAGAACTTTCCACCTTTCCATTGCTTATCTCTAACTGATGGACAATGTGAATCAAGATTCCATTACAATGAAAGTTTCTTTAAACTATAGCTTTATTCCCTACGCCATCCGTCTGGGAAACTCATAAGATTCGTTTTTCTCGCCATGCACATGTATACATAATCCGAACTAGACTGTTGTTTCTCTGTGTCATATAATATATGTGGGTATATGCATAATTCTGTATTTATTTATTTATTTATTTATTTATTTATTTATTTATTTATTTATTGTCATATTTATGTAGTGTATATCGGAGGTGGTGGTGACCCTTTGAGAGCTGAATGCAACGAAATTTCAATTTAATGTATGCCGATTAGTGTACATTTAAAGGGACAATAAAGTTATTATTCTATTCTATTTCTAAACTTATAGTTTAATGTCTGTATGAATGTAAGGGATAGAGGAGGAGGAGGAGGAGGAGGAGGAGGAGGAGAAGGAGAAGGAGAAGGAGAAGGAGAAGGAGAAGGAGAAGGAGAAGGAGAAAAAGAAGAAGAAGAAGAAGAAGAAGAAGAAGAAGAAGAAGAAGAAGAAGAAGAAGAAGAAGAAGAAGAAGAAGAAGAAGAAGAAGAAGAAGAAGAAGAAGAAGAAGAAGAAGAAGAAGAAGAAGAAGAAGAAGAAGAAGAAGAAGAAGAAGAAGAAGAAGAAGAAGAAGAAGAAGAAGAAGAAAGCAGATTATCAACAAGGGTCCCTCTAGAGATGTTTTTGGGCAAAGGATCAATACTTGGTAATGTCTATTGGATTAATGGATTCTTAGTGCAACTTCTCAGCTGTCTTGAGAACATAGAGATGAGTTAGTGGAGTGGGTTCAATAGTATTACATTATTTAGTAACAGTTGGAAAAGTCAACAACTGAGTAAAGATAACTGGAGGGTTCCAGGAAAGAAAGCTGATCTCATTGCAGTGAAGAGAGACAGTAACTTAACTGACTTGCAAAATTAACCCACATTCAACCTGGTTATTAAGTTAACTCATTTTCTGGATTCGTACAATACATAGACCTATAAGCTAAGTAAAAGAGTTGGGTTTGCAGGCCAAGAAGCATTCACATACACACACACATCCAAACCACAATAAAAATTGAATTAATTCTGCCCGTGACAGCACAACAGTTGTATGTTTTTGAACTGACCTGGTTGGGTATGTGGTGAGACTCAGCCAGGAAGGGGAATTTTGTATCAAAGTTAGAATAAGACAAACAATGTGTGGAAACCGATCAAGGAGAGAAGCAACCTGGAATTAAGGAGAAACTTTCTAACAGTGAGGACAATTAACCAGTGGAACAGCTTCCCCCCAGAAAGCGTGGGTGCTCCATCACTGGAGCTTTTTAAGATGAGACTAGACAGTCACTTGTCTGAGATGGTATAGGTTCTGCTGCTTGAGCAGGGGGCTGGACTAGAAGATCTCCAAGGTCCCTTCCAGTTCTATTCTATTCTATTCTATTCTATTCTATTCTATTCTATTCTATTCTATTCTATTCTATTTGTTAGAAATAAATCAGTGGAGTAATTATTTGAATGATTTTAGGTGAGGCCAGTCAGATGCAACCTCAGGGGGATCCAAAAAGTCAAGATGGCATGTGTCGACATATATAAACATGAGGTGAGGTTTCTATGCCACAGTTGTAATTGCCTTCTTGATTTTTTATGCCTGACAATTTTTATAGAAAATTATTAATTGTACTTTGCCTGTATACTCTGAATGTTCCTATAAAAAGTATGGTTATCGGTTTTGTGCTCTGAATGGATTCCAACATTGGAATGTTTCCTGCTATCTCTGATGTTAAATTCTACAGCTGAGTAAACAACCAGGGAACTGTTACTATTCTGTGCAAATCAGTTGTTGGTGTATAGTAGATCTGCTGGAAAATATGGAGAATTCTGGACCATTAAGTCATTCAATGATATGAAAGATTCTGTGTCTTGATGACAAGTCCTAGATATGGCACCAGCTGTTTTCTCAGTCCTTATTCTGGGAAAATTACATTGTGTGTGTGATGTGTAATTCCAATTTTTCTTTCTTGGTCTTTTAATTTATTCTCCATCCTTACTTTTTTTTTTCTTGACTAATATATGCCAAGGGCTGTGAAAAGACAATTGACAAGCTCTATTCACGTGGCTTTCTTCAACGTCCACGACAATGTTTCTCTAAGAAAACCACACGAGATCGTGCTTTGGGATAGTATCTACTGACAATCTCAAGCAGAATGTCACAACATTACAACCAGAGGCATTTGTAGGCTCTTCTAAAACGCTGTTGCCTTTCTCGAATTTCTTATAATGGTTCTCACGAGGAGGAACCATCTCCTATGATTTCGAGGTTTTGTTTTAGCCAAATTTCAAGCAGCAGCTCTTGTGCGTACGTGAACTTGTAGAAGCGAGTGAAGTTTGTTGTTATGTGCAAATAATCCAGTTTCAGCTCAGGGCATTGTCACTGGGGCCGCTGACAGAACACAACCAGGCCGTTGTGCATCTATGAATGTAGGCAGCTGTAAACAGCTCTGACACCTGGCCTTTTGACCATCAGATGTCTAATCCAACGAGTGTTTTGCTTCCGTCAGGCCTGGGACCCAACGTCTGAAAAGCAAGCCTTCCACAGTTAATGGGCCAATATGGTGCCGTCTTCAGGGTCCAGCTGGAGAATTGTTCTCCAATCAACTTACAATACATAAAGCATCTCCCTAGATATTCAGGGGACTCCAAATGCAAGGAGGCATCTGCGTTCTGAAACAGAGTCTGGTCAGTTGAGATTCATTAGACAACCCTTTTCAAATGCAAAACATCTCCTTGCATTTTGGGTCATTTAGATGTTAATGATGCATGTTTATGAAAAATAAAATAAAAGAATTCAGTTTTAATCCCACTCAGGTTGAAAGTCTGCCCCCTGAAAGAAAAGACGTCATTTTTTTTTTTCTGCAGAAGGGGAGGGTTAACAGAAAAGATAAAGAACAATCTCACCGAGTTCTCTACTGGGCCAACATAACAAAGTTATTTATTCATGCATTCAGACGTGTTAGCAATCCCCCCCCCCCTTTGGTAATGGTGATTGACTGCACAGGTTAATGTAAAATAAAACCAAGCCTTTGTTTCACTTTTAATTAGTCAAAGTGGGCAGGCCACAAATGTAGTCCTGCAGTCCTAAAACAAAACGGTACAGGTCAACTTCCAATAGGTGGGGTGAGAGGCTCAACTGCCTTTCCATTCAATTAGAAAAGTCATTTTCACAATGTCAATTTCCTATAAAGAAAACTTATACAAAATGTTTTATAAATGGCCCTTGCCACCAGCAAGATTAGCAAAAATGTTTAAAAATATGTCAGATAGATGTTGGAAACGTAAACATAAGTCAGGCACGTATTATCATGTTTGGTGGACATGTGATAAAGTAAAGAATTGTTATCTATAAAATCTCTAAATAATGTTATAATTAAATCATAATCAAAGGCTAAATAATACTTTTCAATCTTATACTTCTTCTATAGATGAACTAGGAGATTGAAAAGTATCATTTAGTTTATGAGTGAATTTAAGATTATTATTAATAGTTTAGTAGGGTTGAATATTATTTTGAATTTTATGGTTTAATTATATTATTATTTTGGTTGTTAATTAGGTATATTATTATTTTTGTTGTTAATTGGTTAATACTTATTTTGAAAGGGAGTTAAAGTATGTTATGGATTTAACTGCTAGTATAGTTGGGTAATGTTATTTAGATTATGATTGTTTATTTGTACGCTGTAATCAGCTCTGGGAAGTGGGGGTGGGAGGGGAGGGTGGGGAGGGAAGGGGGACATATATTGTAAAAAAAAATTTAAAATTCTTAATAAAAAATTAAAGTAAAGAATTGTTGGGAAAAGATACATATTTGGCTAGAACGGATGTTAGGACAGTGGTGGCGAACCTATGGCACGGATGCCAGAGGCAGCACTCAGAGCCCTCTCTGTGGGCACACGCACCATCGCCCCAGTCCTAGGCCTTCAGCTGGGTTTTATAAAACCTTTTCGCTTTAGGCCTCCGCTGCCGTGTACAAAAAAAAAAAAGGTTCAATCAATCAGTCAATTTCAACTTCTCGCGGGGAAAAAAAAGATCTTGCAAAGTTGGAATTGATTGATTGAACTTTTTAGTCCCACCCAGTCTGCCGTTACCACCGCAGCCACGCCCAGCCAATGGGCCACGCCCACCCGACACCCGACGATGCATAAGTGGGTTTTGGGTTGCAGTTTGGGCACTCGATCTCTAAAAGGTTTGCCATCACTGTATTAGGAGAACTTGCTGATTTTAAACCTGAACTTTTTCTATTAGGTACAATGCCAGAAAAGACTAATAAACAAAGCTTATACTTGACTTTGCATGTCACAACAGCGGCAAGAATTATAGTTGCGCAACACTGGAAAAATGAAGGAATACCATCAGAGGAAGAAATAATTAAAAAAAGACTAGAATGCGCAGAGATGGACAGATTTACGATGAGACTGAAAGAAAAAGAAGAAACGGACTATTATCAAACCTGGAACTTATTTTACCATTGGCTGGAGGAAAGAAGAAAGAATTAGGAATCAAATATGCATGTAAACTCAGACAGCACGTTGGCTGAAAAATTACTATTGTATGTATGGAAAAAATGAATAAAATAAATAAAATAAAATAAAAGTCATTTTCAGTAAAGAATTCAGCAACATACTGAAGAGAATGCTTGTTAGAGGTTTTTGACAGCCTACAAATAAAAGTGGAAATGCTTTTTTGTGTACCCTAAACAGAACGACCTTTTATTTATTTACATTCTAGTCTCCAAAAAGGAAGGTTATGTTGCTACAATATTTATAGGAACACCTAAGCCTCCGCCATGACATACGGCAGGCGCGTGAAGGTGGGTGATTTCGAAGGCTTTTTGCACAGTGGTGGGATTCAAATACGGGAACCGGTTCTCTGTCTGGATGCCGCTTCCGGAAGTCCATTCTGGGCCTGGGCAACAAAAAATTAACTACCGGTTCTGCCGAAATGGTACAAACTGGCTGAATCCCACCACTGCTTTTGCAGAAGTCATATCTCTAAAGCTTGGCTCGTTAAATAACAAGAAGCTCCAAAGCTTAGTCTCAACTGGCTTACTTATCTTTCCCCATGACCTTGGACTATCCACATTTTAATTCTGGTAACAAAATCAAAGTTACAATATTTTAAAATGATGGCATTCTGGAGCAGAGGTGTCTTGATACACATCCATAGACACACACATATAACAAATGCATAAAATTATGTGAAGCGACAGTACACGTATTTTAAAACTCAGGTCTTTGGGAGAGAGAATCGGGGAGATATAATGAGTGTCACTATACATATCAAAGTTCCCTTCCTCAAAAAATGCCCACAGGAAACAGAAGAATGGATCATCCATACTTTTAAAGCTTTCCATTTCTGATCTGGTGTGTTCTGTTTAAATTAATCACCTCCATTCAGAGAAGAAACAGGACAGAGGCAGTTAAATCATGGGCTGATGACTACAAAATGACATCTGGAAACTCCGTAAAATTGCCGTAGTAAACCATGTCCACTGCACATTTTTCTTTAGGAAAAAAAAATCCATCTGGGTAAGCTGAAGGCTGGAAATTGCAGGAGCTTGAAGTCCCCAAAATCTGAAAGATCTCAGATTAGGGAAAGCTGGTCTACTCTAGATCACTAATCATATCAGATCCTATCACATTTGTGGACATATATCTGCCGGATTTTGTGGTTCCAAAAGTTAGACTTCCCCAGATACCTGTTCAGTATAGACTTGAGATCCTTGGCTAAAAACCCAGCGGTCAGTTCCAGCACTGAAGCTTGACTTCCAATACTAGCTTGACTTATTTTCCAAAAAGAAGGGATAAGAGAAGCAAATCTGTATTTGTGGTTCAAGGAAGGGAGGGAGGGAGGGAGGGAGGAAGATAGGAAGGAAGGAAGGGAGGGAGGGAGGGAGGGAGGGAGGGAGAAAAGAAGAAAAGAAAAAAGGGAGGGAGGGAAGGAAGGAAGATAGGAAGGGAGGGAGGACGAAATGAAGGAAGGAAGGAAGGAAGGAAGGAAGGAAGGAAGGAACGAACGAACGAACGAACGAACGAACGAACGAACGAACGAAGGCTTGGTGGTGTCACTTACTAAATGCTTATAAATCTGACTTACTAAATGCTTATAAATTTTGTGACTTACTAAATGCTTATAAATCTCTCCATTTGGAATACATCTGGTTTTTATTAGATTGGCAGCAAGCTGTCAGAAAAACAGAACATGCCAAATCAGCTCTTGTGGATTAAACATTGGGAGAGCCCGTAAACTGTTGACTGCTTGCTTCAATTAGGATCAGAAAGGAACACGATTCTCAAAGCTGCCAATGTTTCTATGCTTGATGGGGTTGAGGCCATTGAGAAAGGGAGAAAGAGAGATCTGGGGAGATCTGGGCCATAGTCATCTCTGAATACAGGCCATGACCAACATGGATGCATTCAGAGATCTCTCTCAGAGCTACCTGTGACAATTGGCTATATCAGGACTAAGAGAGACGGACATCTTGTAACCTTCATCATGTTTACAGATCCCTCCAAACTACAGCAGCTGAGTAATGGGCACGTGTCGCTGAGCATCTCTCTTTTACAAGTTATCCTCTCAGTACAGGTAGCCCACAATCTAAGACCGTTCATTTAGCAACTGCTCAAAATTAAAACACCATTGAAAAAAAAATTACATACCACTGGTCCTCCTATGAAAAAAATCACATATCAAAATTCAAGCTCTTGGCACTCGGAATATATTTATGATGGTTGTCCCATCCTGGGATCGTGTGATTGTCCTTTGTGTCCTTCCCGGTCAGCTTCCCTCAATGGGGAAGTCAAATGTGCTTAAAAACTGCAGTGATTCACTTAACAACCATGGGGGGGGAAGGCCATAAAATTGGACACAATGTACTTAACTGCCCTTCTTAGCAGCTGAGATCCTGGTCCCAACTGTGTTTGTTAAGACCAGGACTACTTACAATTAGTGGTCTGATGTTTAACGGATGGATAATAAACAGTTGAGGAAGTAACACTGGGGGAATCTGGTCCAAATATATTTCTTAAAACTTTCTTTCAATAAAGGGAGGGGGAATTGTCTTAATTATTTGAATCCTGGGGAGGAGAGCATCTTTTTCATTCTACTTCCACCAATGGTAAAATCTTTAAAATAAAGTATGGATCTTGCTGTCCCTGGTCATCTTCCAATTTAGTCAGTGCAACCAAAGTTCGTTTCTTCTTTTAAAGCATGGCATGGTCTCAAAAACAGCCAAATTTTAAATTTAAATTCCTTGAGAAAAGCAAAATCAACAAGCGCAAAGGACGATAGACCGGCCGGCCTTTTATTAATTATGCTCAGGGGCTAAAGTGCTTCAACGTGCATTTTAATTAAAAGGGGCAGCTGAAGGCAGCGGTTTCTCTTAACCAACTTTTGCAATTAATCAAATTCTCGGTTATTCTAGGACAGGGGTAAGCAACCTTGGCTCTTTTATGACTCGTGGACTTCAACTCCCAGAATTCCTGAGCCAGCATGGCTCAGCTTGGAAACCTCTCCCTTTTCCCTCAGCATGGCTGGCTCAGGAATTCTGGGAGTTGAAGTCCACGAGTCATAAAAGAGCCAAGGTTGCCTACCCCTATTCTAGGGTATAGGATCTTGCCTGTTTTTTTTTTAAAAGGCAGGATGAAAAGAATGTATTCTTTCTGTTTCTGAAAAGCCAAGTTGACAATGACCAGGAGAGAATGCTGTCCGATGAAATTGTACTGTCCTTTGTGTATTCCCATGTCCCGGATGGGATTGTGGATTAAGGGCCCTGTGTATTTGGGCTGTGCTAAGAGGCGGCCTTGGTGGGGGGCGCGGGTTGATTCGCAATAAAGGCAGAGGTAGAAATGTTTACTTGCAATCCTGTATTTTGGGGAAACATCCCAAGACTTTTTCTTTATTCCATTTTCTTTATTTACTCCATTTTTAAACTGGCATTTTGATGGCCTCTGACTTGGGAGTAATTTCCCACCCAATTACTCCCAAGTCAGGAATTCCTTCCAAAAGGGCGTGTTTCACACATTTCAATGGGAGAATTGTGCTCTTGTGTGTACAGATTCTGCTGTGTGGAAGGAAGGCAAGGACGCTCAAGGAGTCGGTTCTCATCACCCCCACAGTTCTGTGAGCTTATAAAAAATGTTTGGGCAGATCAAGGGATTCTCCAGTATGTCCTCTATGGCAGCAGAGATACCTTCTCTTATCGGTATCGTTATTATGATTAGTATTGCTCTGTTGCTTTGAATGTACACTGAGGGCTTCTGCCCTGTAGACAAATTCCTTGTGTGTTTAATCACCCTTGGCCAAATATTCTATTCTATAGCTGTCAAACACAATGATGCTCCATACAACCGTCTAATCATAATGCAGGATTAGTAATTCTGGATTACCACATTGAATGCATACAGGTGCTGAGAAGCTACGCATCTTGGCTCTTCTATGCCTGAATACAATTAAATCAACATCAGTGCGTGATCAAGGACTGCAGCCATTTGCATTTTTGACATAATAATAATAATAATAATAATAACAACAACAACAACAACAAATAGAAATAGAAAGACTGTGGCAAAAGCAAGCAAAGGTAGTACCAATAGTAATAGGCGCCTTGGGTGCAATCCCAAAACAACTGGAGCACCACTTGAACACCATTGGCATTGACAAATTCGCTATTAGTCAATTGCAAAAGGCGGCCTTATTAGGAACTGCTTCCATCCTGCGACGATATCTGTAATACCATCAAACATCCACATCTGCCTATCCCAGGTCCTTGGTAAGGACTCGATAGGTAGACAAAATGCCAAATCCAGTCTGAACATCTGGCTGACTGTGCGATGATCCATAATAATAATAATAATAATAATAATAATAATAATAATAATAATTAATAAAGTTGGAAGGGACCTTGGAGGTCATCTAGTCCAACCCCCTGCTCAGGCAGGAAACCCTATACCCAGCGGCGGATTTCCGCACAGGCGCAGGAGGCGCGCGCCTGGGGCCTCCACATTTCAGGGGCCTCCACGGCGGTGATCAGATCAGGCGCCTGCCTGGCAGAAGCCGCGAGGGTAAGCAGGGAGAGGTCGAGGGAGCCCTGCACACTCAATGCTAGAGTTCAGCCCAGTTGCCTCGCACATTTTACAGGCATCTCCCTGGCCCGGCTGCCTTCCGTCTCAGCTCTTTCAAGCACGGAGCTCCGCTCAGTCTACACTGAAGCAGCCTCACTCCCGACGCCCCGACTTTCCAANATAATAATAATAATAATAATAATAATAATAATAATAATAATAATAATAATAATAATAATAATAATAATAATAATAAAGTTGGAAGGGACCTTGGAGGTCATCTAGTCCAACCCCCTGCTCAGGCAGGAAACCCTATACCATTTCAGACAAACGGCTGTCCAGTCTCTTCTTAAAAACTTCCAGTGTTGGAGCATTCACCGCTTCTGGAGGCGGGTTGTATACTTTTGTTTAAAACTATGTATTTGTATGCTTTGGTTTGGTTTGGTTTCTTTGGTTTATGCTGTTGACAGTAAAATGCAATGGAAGTGCATATCCTGGAAATGTCAAGAACTGCTTTGTCCCTCGCAAATACAGCCCATCACTGCCCTCCATTAAAGCAGCCACCTCCTTTGGCACTGCTTTAAGAGTCATCCTAATGAGGTGTCTCATCGAAGCGTCTGCCATTTTTCAGATTGTAAGGAAGGCTGACAAAAAGAGGAGCTGCTTTAATGCCGGGCAGAGAGGAGTTGTGTTCAGGTGAAGCTCTTCTTGCAAGCATTTTAATAGCACACAATCTATATGTCCCAGGCAGACACTCATTAATTTTGGATGTATGGAACAGGAGCGCCATCTGGTGGGGATTACTGTTAAGGCCACTGCCACAGAGCCTATATGGATAGTACAGTAAACTTTGAATGGAGTTGGTTTATTGATGCATACAAAGTATTTCCAGCCTTAGGCTCTTCTCCAGTGAGCAGAGGCGTAGCATGGGGGGTGCAGGGGGGGCCGGACGCACCGGGCGCAACATCTGGGGGGGCGCGCTCGCACTCGCAGCTCTCTGCCCCTGCCTGGCTCACTCACTCTCTCTGCAGTGCTGGCTGTGCGAATCCGATCCGAGCCGCCGGGTCGCCAACGCCGCCCACTGTGGAGGGGGGCGCAAATTACTTGCCCCGGGTGCTGACAACCCACACTACGCCACTGCCAGTGAGTCCTTCCTTCTCATTAGGTGGCCAAAGTATTTGAGTTTCATCTTCAGGATCTGGCTTTCTAAAGAGCAGTCGGGATTGATCTCTTCTAAGACTGACTGGTTTGATGCTGGGAAAGATGGAGGGCAAGAGAAGAAGGGGACGACAGAGAATGAGGTGGCTGGATGGAGTCACTGAAGCAGTAGGCGTGAGCTTAAATGGACTCCAGAAGATGGTAGAGGACAGGAAGGCCTGGAGGAACGTTGTCCATGGGGTCGCGATGGGTCGGACACGACTTCACAACAACAACAAAGTATTTCAGGCACAAACCCGCAGCAGTAATACAGTTGCATCTATGCCACCAAACCGATCTAGAACTCAAAAGCGGATTGACACACACACACACAAAAAAATAATAATCTCATTCTCGTTCTGGCCACTGAACTGACTTGCTGTAATTTGCCAAGATTTTCATTAAGCGATGTAGCAAAAACCCAATCAGATGTCAGAACATTTTAGGAATATGGAATAATTCTTTTAGTCCCTCCTCCCTTTTATCTTCAGGAAGAGTGCAAAGTTGCACCTGGAGCACACCCACCTGCCCCCCCCCCGAGAGCAACCGCAATGCTGATGCGGCCCTCAATGAAATTGAGTTTGACACCCCTGACGTAGGGTCAGTCACTCTTTCTCTCAGCCTAAGGAAAAACACCATGATCAACTACTTCCAAAAACATGGCCAAGAAAACTACAAGGTCTTGTCCAGGTAAGTCAACATTGACTTGAAGGCACACATATACACATGTATAAATAATACTTTGCTATCTGTATATGCCACGTATGCGATGAATGGGACGGAAAAAATACCAGGTTTATTCGTGAATAAATTTATTAGACTGTAGGTGCTGCAGGAATCTTTGTTTTTTTACAAAAAAAAATGAAACATGTCTGGAACATTTGGGTTTCTTCTGATTATACAGACTTGGGGGCCCATTAATTCTAGCATTAAACAAAGCCAGGGAGTCAATTCTTTAAAGAAGAGAAAATACATTGTTCCGGTAGGCGACCCTATGAAATATTCTCTTAATGAAAATATGTTTCAAAAGTCTAGCTGGTTTATATTTAGAGTTCTTACAGTTTTAAACATGAAGATGGCGTTTTATTTATACAGTCATGAACGATGGAAAAGATTACTCATTGTCACTGTGAAATCGGGGACATGTCTACTGCTGAAATAAAAGTCTTTCACCGACAGTTATATAATTATGTAAAAACCCACAATGTTATGATCATATTTCCATGAAAATACAGCTATATACTTTTATTGGGCTTGATCTTAACAACTTTTAGGCATTTTTCATTCCATTTATTACAGTTGGACTTCAAATGCCCTAAATAAGCACCATCATGTGATTATACTTCAAAAGACATCCATACCATGCAATCTGACACACGTCTTAAGCATTTAATCAAAACTCAGTTGCAAACAAATCCATCAAATATATGAATGCAGCCTCAATATATTGCAGTTCTCCAGATAAATCCTTATGGTCTGATCATAATATATTGGATGTTGGCATCCTATCCCATTTCTCCCTCCTAATTTCCCAAAGGAAGTGATGTCGTCTCAAGCTATGTAAACAATCTTTAAAGATCAGGAAGCCTTAAAATGCATACGCAATTTTAAAATCATGATTGCATTCATTTTGTTAAAAAAAAAAGCCAAGTTATAAAAACATACTAAGCTTTGTCAGAGGCTTTCAAAACAGTTGTTCACATTATTGTAAGTGTAGTTTGAGGTACTGCTGGAACGGACGAAGGCACCATAGAAGCAGATCGGTCGAGATGTACAGAATCAAAAAAAAATCATATCCTATTGGAGAGTCTACTTTCCTATTGGAGAAAAAAATGTATATAGATACAGCATTATGCATAATCCCGCCCAAAAAACCAACTCTGCAGTAAATTATTTCAAATAGGAGATAGTATATTTTTCCAAATGTGTTTTCCCTTATGTATTGATTGTTCAATTGCAGTCCTATACTCAACTAGCTGTACCCGGCCATGCGTTGTTGTGGCTCAGTCTGGTAAAAGCGTGTGTTGCTTTTATGTCCAACAGATGGCGCTGTTTTTCAAAAAAAGCATGTTTTACCTGTCACAGGTGTGACATCTATATAATATAGGTATATAAAAACATGCGCGTATTCGAATGCAACGTTGTGTCAAAATTTCAAAGCAATCGGTGAAGAACTTTCGGAGATTTAAGATTTTGAACAAACGAACATTTACATTTTTATTTATATAGATTACCTAGGGGTAAAACTTGGTTGATATCGAAAGAGTTACTTTTGAGTAAGAAAAATGGATTGTACTATTACTATTATACTATTAGTTAGCCCACACATTAGTTATATGTATAGTGAGTGCCTATATTCAGCATAGAATTACCTGCATTTACTAATAATTTTTCTTAGTTCTGGATAGATCCCTCATTTGCTGTTTTATTTCCTTAAAGTTACCGTAACTCTACAAAA
>NW_015388773.1:86966-94474 GCF_001527695.2 Protobothrops mucrosquamatus
CACCATTACTTTAATTTTATTACGTTTTACAAGCTCACTCAATGAAAGAACACAAAAAAATCCCAACCAACTTGATAGCGATCACATAACACACTGACAAATGTCCTCCTCTCGGCTTCAATACATGACATCAATAACTGAATCCTAATGTGATCTGATTGGCTCATTGCCAAAACAGGATGACACCTGATTGGCTCTCTAAACACTTGTGCTCATTGGCTACAATCGGAGGAAGGAAAGCTACCTGATATCAACCTAAGCAAGTTGTGCTTCCTTTTTCTGGCTATTTGGCTATAACTTTTCATAGACTACAGTACAGATAATTGAACAAACTTTGTTGCATTACATTCTTGATTAAATTATATTTCTATTGATATATAATTTTATGGTACTACTCCAAAAAAAGTGGTGTTATTAGCCATCAAACCTCAAAAATACACTTTTCCCAAAAGGTTTCCACAATTTTGGCCACTACTGTCCATTAGCCCTACCAGACAGCTGTGTTAAAGAGAATAATGTGCTATCATGAGTCTCAGGTCCCAAGTGGCCTCACATCATCATCATCATCACATCGCTTAGAAGGCCACACCGCTGGATGAGACCATGTATTGTAGCTCCCCATTAAGAAACTTCCTATACTTTTTCTAGCTCCTCCAGGACCAATGAAGGTGCAGCTCTCTTGCCTAAACCATTGAACCCAGAAGAAAAAACAATAATTTTGCACTTAGAATTGAACAAGCCATCACCTTCCAAAGCTCCTCTACTTTGCCTGTAGTAAGAAGAGTCAACCTTGGGTCACCAAGAGCCACAAACAAACTTTGAAGAAGGGGCGAAGGTTTCAAAGTATGTGAGGCTGGATTGGGGCAAACTTGGGTGATGCTTCTTTGATCTCTTAGAGCAGGGGTGTCAAACTCGCCACGTCACGTGACGTGTCGTGACTTTTTTTCCCCCATTGCCGGCAATGGGGCGGGCGCGGTTTCGCCATGACGCATCCGGCCCGCAGAATTGTAGCTTGACACCCCTGTCTCAGAGGGAGATCTTTGAAAGTAAGGCTTGGATTACTATTTTCAATCTTGGGTGGCCTCATTCCAAAGTTTACAGCTTCCTGCTAGTTGGAGAGATAAATCATTTCTATGAGGCTATGAGGCCATCAAAGATTGTAAAAATGATCACTGACCTGCTTTGAGTTATCAGTTGCCAAAATCTGTGAGAGTTGAGCTATAAATGAGTATTGGAGTTTAGTGGACTTCTATAAATCCCTATGACTCATCATCATGTCAATCATTTTCCTATGGAATGGTCCTCATAATCTTGGCCTTTGCCTTATCCCAAACCCTAGTGGAGGTAGCTTAAAGTGGTCTTTAGGTATTCCTCTTCCTCTCTTATTTGTTTTTTCCTTACCACTGAATTGACACCCCTCAGGTTTTAGGGTTAGGGACCACAAATGGGGGTTGGGTTTCTCGCCTGTTTTACAAGCTATGAGACTGAGGAAGTACAATAGCTCTGTGCACATAATCAGAGTGTTTTTAACCACACCGTCTCCCTATCTCTCAGCCCCGTATTTTGAGTTGTCTCTTCTTGTTAAAAATAATAATAATTAATGAGGCCTTCAGTGCAAACTCCTGGATATGCATTGTGCTGGACCAGTATGTAACCATCTGGCCAGAGTGTATAGCTAGCTTAGGAAACTGTGTGTAGAGCAAGTAGCATTTTAAGGGTTAAAGTGCTACCCCCCCTTAAGGGTAGCCTTCTGGGAAATGTAGTTTAGTTGTTACATGGTTATATCTGTGTTCTAACTGGCCACTAGGAGGGTCCTGTGGTTTATTACGAGATATCCTGTTACGTGCCAGGTTTTTTATTAGCTCTCTCCATGAATCCTAGCCACACAGCTAGGCTAGGAGCTCCATAAGAGCATGTAAGATTTACGTAGAATGGGGAAATCCATTATTCTTTTACCTATGAGATGGGTCCAGATTACAATCTACATTCTGGAAGAACTTCTACAATAACTGTGAGTTAATGTCTTGAGGATGCCTGGAATAAAGTAATTTTGTATGACTTATCCACTGAGTTTATTCTGCCTGTTTCAAGTGGAATCCAGCAACCTTCTCTGCATGGGACAGGAAATGCATCTTATTTTGAACTACTACGTTAATCGGTTTGTGTTACTTTACCAAATGCCGAGAGTAGCCTGTACCACGAGGCAGAGGGCTAACACTACGGCTGCGACTGTGGCTCCTGTTTCTGCTCCTGGAAGACAACTGAAATAAAACACAAACCATGAAACAGATCTCAGTTAAGCAGGGATCCTTTTAATGAGTAGACTTTGCAGAAGGGCAAGGAGACTACTGTGGAAGAAAAGACTCATTTGGTTTTAGTGTCTAGCACAGGGGTAGGCAACCTCGGCTCTTTTATGACTCGTGGACTTCAACTCCCAGAATTCCTGAGCCAGCATGGCTCAGCTTGGAAACCTCTCCCTTTCTCCTCAGCATGGCTGGCTCAGGAATTCTGGGAGTTGAAGTCCACAAGTCATAAAAGAGCCAAGGTTGTCTACCCCTGGTCTAGCAGGAATCGGCAAATTTTGTCACTTCCAGAAATGGCAACTTCGGTTTCCAACAGAAGGGCCCCCAAAGTGGAATCGAAACAATCAAGATGACACCTTGGACAGAGAAATTAAAGCTCTGCCTATTTTTATGTGCTATCTTGATTTTTTTTTATCCTACTCTCTGGATACTCCGACTTCCATATGTCCCCATCCAGATTGGTCATTGCTAACACCCTTGGGAATTGAACACACATCTGAAAGCTGTGAAGGTTGGGAAGTAGTGCTCCAACACATTCCAGACTCCAATCCTAATCATAGCATGCAAATGATCTGGAATTTCTCTCTTAGCAAGAGGCTTTAAAATTTCAGCCTTCCATTTGAAATTCTAAATCAAGGGTCTTCAAACTTGGCCCTTTTATCACTTGTGGACTTCAACTCCCAGAATTCCTCAGCCAGCGTGCCTAGCTGAGGAACTCTGGGAGTTGAAGTCCAAGTTTGAAGACCCCTGCTCTATATCTATATACAGAGTATACCTATATATATCTCAGCCAGTGATAGGGAAGCAGCAAATCTCAGCCAGTGATAGGGAAGCAGCAAATTCTATATCTTTCTTTTGGCCTTTATTTGTCTATCCTCCTTCTATCCCATTTGCTCCTAATCAAGCCACAATATGGCAGTTGAGGGTTCATCCAGTTTTTTGCAGCTCAGACACAACCGGAAATCTTCTCAGACCATTCTTCCCAAATTCTGCACCATAGTTCCCTATCCCTTCCAGATCAGAAACCAAAACAAAGTGTAATGTACAGTAAAACCCAGAGTACTGCTGATTTAGACCCTGAAGGAAAGGTCCATAAAACATCTCTGGAGGTTCACGGTTACCTCAGGAGGTAATCCAATTGGCAAATTCTGCTTAACCACCACGGCTTGCTGAATAAGTCACAATTCACTGGATTCATAGATCATACCAAAGCAAATGTATAAACCCAAATATCTGAGTTCAAACAACACATTGAGCCAAAACCAAAGGAACTGTGTTGCAGCTTAGCAAATAAGACCTGAACTCAGCGTATATTACACTTTTCCAAGCTGATACCCTCCAAATATACTGAATTCCCCATCACCAGGATTCCCAGCTCACATGGAATTCTGGGGTTTGTAGTCTATGTATGTCTGTCCACCTGACTGTTTTGTGAGAGTGGTTAATGTGGGATTAGAGATTGGTTGATACCTGCAGCTGTGGGATCCCTTAATTTTATAAACAGAACATTTTAATAGCCATTGTTAATTCAGTTAATATTCATTTGTCTTTTGGTTCTGGGCTCGTCTTTCTCGGTATGTGTTTTTTGAAGGTACCTATCAGTATTATATAGTGCAGGTAGTCCTCAAATTTACGACCACAGTTGATCCCAACATTTCCGTTGTTAAGTGAGACATTTGTTAAGTGAATTTTGTCCCATTTTACGACTTTTCTTGCCTCGGTTGTTAAGTGAATCACTGCAGTTGATAAGCTGGTAATCTGGTTGTTAAGTGAATCTGGCTTCCCCATTGACTTTGCTCGTCAGAAGGTCACAAAATGGGATCCCATGACCTTGGCACACAGCAACGGTCATAAATATGAACCAGCTGCTAAGCATTTGAATTTTGATCACATGATCATGGGGAGGCTGGAAAGGTCGTAACTGTGAAAAACGGTCATAAATCACTTTTTTCAGTGCCACTAGTGAACGGCCACTAAACAAACTGTTGTAAGTCGAGGACGACCTGTATACACACACACACAATAAGTGGGAAGGTGAAAGTAGATTTTTGTTGTTAGTTGCGAAGTCGTGTCCGACCCATCGTGACCCCATGGACAACGTTCCTCCAGGCCTTCCTGTCCTCTACCATCTTCTGGAGTCCATTTAAGCTCAAGCCTACTGCTTCAGTGACTCCATCCAGCCACCTCATTCTCTGTCGTCCCCTTCTTCTATCGCCCTCAATCTTTCCCAGCATCAGGCTCTTCTCCAGTGAGTCCTTCCTTCTCATTAGGTGGCCAAAGTACTTGAGTTTCAACTTCAGGATCTGGCCTTCTAAAGAGCAGTCAGGGTTGATCTTCTCTAGGACTGACCGGTTTGATCGCCTTGCAGTCCAGGGGACTCGCAGGAGTCTTCTCCAGCACCATAGTTCAAAGGCCTCAATTCTTTGTCGCTCAGCCTTTCTTATGGTCCAACTTTCACAGCCATACATTGCAACTGGAAAAACCATGGCCTTGACTATACGCACTTTTGTTGGCAGGGTGATGTCTCTGCTTTTTAGTATGCTGTCTAGATTTGCCATAGCTTTCCTCCCCAGGAACAAGTGGAAAGAAGACTAAAAAGGAGGAAAGTTGAGCATTGCTGGGATTTCTGTGTGAGTTGTTCTCTTTTTCAGCCTAACTCTTCCTTTTTGTCGCCATGCAGTTGTCTTAAATCCTAGATTTCCTTTGGAGCAAATACGGTTAAACAATAAGCTCGGTATCATAACTGTAAACCATCGTGACTTTTTTTGATCATCCCTTTCAGAATCTCCTATTTTAATACCACCTGTGGCACGTGGCCCCCAATGGAGAGCTCTCTGTTTAAAAAAATTTTAAAAGCCTACCAGAGCACCTCTTTTAGTTACAGCTTCTCCCTTCACAACCACTGAATCCTCTTCCATCAGAGCTGGCCAGACATGGTAAGCCACCAGTGGAGCTGTGAAATCAGAGTCATAGCTGCGACGGTATCTAATCAGACACAAAAGAAAAATCAGTTACAACTGAGGTTGCAAGTAGGATGTCATGGTTCCGGCTAATGAAACACTTCAAAGAACTTCCAGGCATTGATTTTCCTAAAAGTCTTTTATTATGTTACAAAATGTCGGCACGGCATAACGAAGGGATGCTAAGATCTAAAATCCCCACCCACCGAGCAGTTATTTTGCTAGCATTTCCACTCCCTATTTTGTTGTCATGATTTACGTTCTCCAATTAGTGTGAAGGGCAAAGGTTCCCTTCCTTTCTCTTTNAGAACTTCCAGGCATTGATTTTCCTAAAAGTCTTTTATTATGTTACAAAATGTCGGCACGGCATAACGAAGGGATGCTAAGATCTAAAATCCCCACCCACCGAGCAGTTATTTTGCTAGCATTTCCACTCCCTATTTTGTTGTCATGATTTACGTTCTCCAATTAGTGTGAAGGGCAAAGGTTCCCTTCCTTTCTCTTTTGCGGGCTTTTCCCTCCTCCCTCCTTCTCCTCTGCATTAACTCTAAAAATACCAGACAGTTCTGCATATTTTGTCAAAGCAAGAATATACAATATTAGCAGCGCTGACATAGGAGTTTCCCTTACGATCATCACCTGCCCGTCTCGTCTTTCTCCAGGGCACTCAGAACAATTCTCTTATTTCCTCTGGCACGTGGACTAAGGGAAAAGCATCAGATGAAGCTTGTCCCAAAAATGCTTTTTCATGAGGCAACTGGACTTTCTTGTTTTTTCTTTGAAGACGTTTCGCTTCTTCGTGAAAAAGCATCTTTGGAACAACTATGAACCCGGATGACTGAGAATCTCCATAGACATCAGATGAGGCTTGCAATAAAATGTCGAGTGTCTTCGTGTATGCAAGCACTAAGGACATAAAGAATGGCTTGACGGACAGGGGAAAGAGCTGCTAACAAGACAATGATCAGATAAGTGGAGCTTAAGCCTGGGCCAAAGCAATAACTTGAGAAACATCTCGGACAAGTTCACATGAAGACTCTGTTCCTATAGCTGTTACAATGAAAGTAATCCAGACGTATATTTTTATTGGCTTCTTAGTCTGGTCTGTCTTGTAGACTGACAACAAGGAACAAGCGTAGAACATAGCATGCCATAATTGTATGTTCTTGGTGTTATAACATTCCCTAAATAACATACAGAAGTAACAGAATAACAGAGTTGAGAGACCTTGTAGATCTTCTAATCTGCTCAAGCAGGAGACCCTATATCCTTTCAGACAAATGGCTGTCCAAATTCTTCTTAAAACCCTCCAGTGATGGGACGCCCACAACTTCTGAAGGCAAACCGTTCCACTAGTTCAGTGATGGTGAACCTTTTAGAGACCGAGTGCCGAAACTGCAACCCAAAACCCACTTATGTATCGTCAGGTGCCGGGTGGGCGTGGCCAACTGGGTGGGTGTGGCCCATTGGGTGGGTGTGGCCCATTGGGTGGGTGTGGCTGCGGTGGTAACGGCAGACTGGGTGGGACTAAAAAGTTCAATCAATCAATTCCAACTTTGCGAGATCTTTTTTTTTTCCTGCGAGAAGTTGAAATTGATTGATTGATTGAACCTTTTTTTTCCTTGCACACGGCAGCGGAGGCCTGAAGCAAAAAGGTTTTATAAAACCCAGCTGAAGGCCTAGGACTGGGGCGACGGCGCGCATGCCCACAGAGAGGGCTCTGCGGTTCGCCACTACGGCACTAGTTAATTGTTCTCACTGTCAGGAAATTTTCCCTTAATTCTAGTTTGGTTCCCTCCTTGATTAGTTTCCACCCATTGTTTCTTGTCCTGCCTTCTGGTGCTTTGGAGAACAGCTTGACTCCCTCTTCTTTGTGGCAGTCCCTCAAATATTGGAAAACTGCTATCATGTCACCCCTGGTCCTTCTTTTCACTAGACTAGACATACCCAATTCCCGCCACCATTCATCATATGTTTTAGCCTCCAGCCCCCTAATCATCTTTGTTGTTCTTTTTTGCACCCTTTTCAGAGTCTCAACATCTTTTTTATATTGTGGCAACCAAAACTGGATGCAATATTCCAAGTGAGGTCTTACCAAGGCCTTATAAAGTGGTATTAACATTTCACATGATAGAGTAGAGTAGAGTAGAGTAGAGTAGAGTAGAGTAGAGTAGAGTAGAGTAGGGTAGGGTGGGGTGGGGTGGGGTGGGGTGGGGTGGGGTGGAGTAGAGTAGAGTAGAATAGA
>NW_015388773.1:95172-99788 GCF_001527695.2 Protobothrops mucrosquamatus
TTCCCCTTACTTGTACTCGCTGAACAGCTCTCCGTCTGTACCAAAAGCAACGTCAAGGGGAGGATCAAGAGTCTGCATGGAAAAAGCTATCCGGCACAACTCTCGTATTAAACTACTAATCATGATGAAATCAACTCCTGGGACAGAAATCTTGGGACTGATGTTCAGTGCACGGATGACTTCCTGAAAGCATATAAAACACGTGTGGTTATTTCCTTGGAGAAAACGAATTGGAAATTACAAAAAAATAAAAAGTAAAAATAAATGCAGATAGGCCATTTGAAACTGGAACCTCTCCGGCGCGAGCTGCACTGGCTGCCGGTGGCCTTCCGGGTGCGCTTCAAGGTGTTAGTAACAACTTTTAAAGCGCTCCATGGCAATGGACCCAGGTATTTGCAAGACTGCCTCCTACCAAATACCTCCCTTCGACCAGTCCGCTCCCACAGAGAGGGCCTCCTTAGGGTGCCGTCGGCCAGTCAATGCCGGCTGGCAACCCCCAGGGGGAGAGCCTTCTCTGTGGCAGCTCCTGCCCTCTGGAATGACCTACCCCCCCCGACCTACGTACAACTGCGGACCTGCGCCTCTTCCGCCGAGCCTTGAAAACCCATCTATTCCATGCGGCCAGCCTGGCGTAGTTTTGATTGGGCTTTGTTAGGGGTTTTATATGGGGTATTTTAGTGCAGGCTTTTTATTCAATATTTATTGTGATTTTTATTATTGCCTGTTCACCGCCCTGAGTCCCGTAAGGGAGATAGGGCGGTATATAAATTTTAATAATAATAATAATAAAAAAAAAATGACAGGATGACCGGGTTAAGACTAAGTAGCTTCCTAAACATTTATTTATTTATTTATTTTTTCAAAATCAAGCCCTCAACATAACTGGCATCGATCACAAACCACGTTGTAATACTTTCCATTTAACTTTTAACTAAATGAGTGAAATAGTTTACTATGTGGAACTTCACTAAAATTTTATTTTAGGGATTGACTTAAAAGATTTCCTATTGCCACAGCTATACAGCTGAAGAGGCAATGAAGTCAGACATAGTTAGGAACGGAGATGTTTTCAGAGGTGTCTGAAGGGTCAAAAAAGGCAAAATGGCAGCCGTAATCCCAGAATTGAAGCCCTGCCCCCTTTCTAATACATCATAAATAAAGGGGTAGGGCTTCAATCACTTGGTTATGGCTGCCGTCCTCTTTTGACCCTCCTCTTCCAAATACTCCTGGTACACAAACCATATTTTATTAGAAGAAAAGTATAATCATTGTTATTTAATCCTCAGCCTCAGAAAGAGCCATATAATACTGAATGTCATTATGGAATGTATCGCAGGCAACACTGATAACAGAATTAACCTTATTGAGGTCTTATTAAATAGTACTTTATTACTTGCCTAAGATACAGATTTTGAGGCGTACGGATCCCAAGGATCTCATTGCTCTAACATTTAGACTTGGTGGATTTCTCAAGTTCTCATGACACCTTTGAGATATAATCGCTGGTGAATACTTCTTCCTCATAGACCAGGGGTAGGCAACCTTGGCTCTTTTATGACTCGTGGACTTCAACTCCCAGAATTCCTGAGCCAGCATGGCTCAGCTTGGAAACCTCTCCCTTTTCCCTCAGCATGGCTGGCTCAGGAATTCTGGGAGTTGAAGTCCACGAGTCATAAAAGAGCCAAGGTTGCCTACCCCTGTCATAGACCAAGCTGATGGTCAGTGTAAGGAACCATTTTGTTAAGTCTCCCGCCTGCCACAACTCCTCCACTGAGTTGCTGTACTTCAGGGGTGTCAAACTGGCGGCCCTCGTGGCCTGGGTGTCATGCACAGGCCACGCCCAGCCCAGCTCCACAAAGGCAAAAAAAAGGCACGCTATGTCATGCTACATCACGTGACACGATCGACCTTGACACCCGTGCTGTACTTTAGCTCTCCTTTGCTTACAAATGAGCTCTGAGGAATGAGACTAGAGGGAGTCTAGCCTAAGTGGAAGAACGTTCTGGAAAAGATGATGGGACAATGTGTCTAAAGTCTTGGATTAAGTATTGTACACAATCTGGATCCCTTTAGATTGGTTTTAAACGTAACCCAGGACAGAAAAAAAATATTACCGTAGTTACTTTTGTGGAAAATCCTTTGGTCACTTTTAAGTTAGGTAAGACAGGCCCTGATGTTTTTCAACCTCTAAATGGAACTGCTGGACAAGGAAAACCGTTAGTTGGCTAATGGATATAACAACGTTAATGATGTCCAGTGACATAATTCTAGCCCAGGCTACCATTTAGATCAAACTTGGCCCTTTTATGACTTGTGGACTTCAACTCCCAGAATTCCTCAGCCAGACACGCTGGCTGAGGAATTCTGGGAGTTGAAGTCCACAAGTCATAAAAGGGCCAAGTTTGAAGACCCCTGGTTTAGAGGCTTGGTCAGGATCCATAGTTTCTAGTTAATCAGGAGGTGGAGGCCAGGGGTGGTTACATTACTTTGTCAGCCTTGTTCTGGTACACCTATTGTGGCCCTTCTTGGAAAAGATATCCTGGCAACAATGACTTGTGCTCTCAGCAATAAGGTTGGAATACTGTAAAATGGCCTGCCTGGAATTGTCTTTGTAGATTACTTGGAAGCTGCAGTTTATGAAAGCAGCAGTGTTTTATTAGCAATATCACTTTGCCCCAGACTTACACTGACGCTGGACTGAACATCATAGAGATCTTCCTGACGAATTATATAGTCCATCACCATATCTTCAAGTGGTTCAGGCCCTGAATAACTGAGGGACAGTGTCTTTCTAACACGCATTTTGAACTGTCTGAAGGCCTTCTTTGCTGCATAGAAGGACTCCTGCCAACGAGAGAAGACCAGTTAAATTTAGATGCCCAGGCAAGGCAGATAACTGTATCTTATGATAAAATAGCTTATCCAGTTGTTAATCTATGCTATTTTAAGCTCTGTTACACTGACGCAATGCTTTAAAAATTCTAATTAATAATATTAAAAAAATATATACAAAACATATTCGAATCTACAGAATGATGCAAATAGGATTAGTGGCTGCAAAATACCAAGTATAGATGGTATGTTATATACTGTATATGGAGAAAGAATAAGGATAGTCTTTATATTTACAATGAATGATCTATATTAAAGTTAATTAAACTAAAATAATCTAATTAACAAAAGGTAAGCACAATGCATGCTCTTGTTTTTTCAAAATCTTCTAAAGATAAAATATGTGTCTAGGCTACAAAAATTTGGAGAACCACTAGGTGGCAGTACAGATACAGAAAATGTTCCTTCCTGCCTGCTAATGGCCATCTTGAGTTTTGCAGCCCAAATACAGGTACTACCATGTTTCCCCGAAAATAAGACCCGGTATTATTATCATTATCATTATCATTATCGTTATTGATCATCGCACAGTCAGCCAGATGTTCAGACTGGATTTGGCATTTTGTCTACCTATCGAGTCCTTACCAAGGACCTGGGATAGGCAGATGTGGATGTTTGATGGTATTACAGATATCGTCACAGGATGGAAGCAGTTCCTAGTAAGGCCGCTTTTTGCAATTGACTAATGGCGAATTTGTCAATGCCAATGGTGTTCAAGTGGTGCTCCAGTTGTTTTGGGATTGCAGCCAAGGCACCTATTACTATTGGTAGTACCCTTGCTTGCTTTTGCCACAGTCTTTCTATTTCTGTTTGTAGGTCTTTTGTATTTTGTTACCTTCTCCAGTTCCTCCTCCTCCTCCTCCTCCTCCTCCTCCTCCTCCTCCTCCTCCTCCTCCTTCTTCTTCTTCTTCTTCTTCTTATTATTATTATTATTATTATTATTATTATTAGCCTCCAAAAGAGGTGCCAGGTCTTATTTTTGAGGGGGGGTGTCTTTTCCACTCACCTCGCAACGGCAGCACAGACAGACCTGGCCAGCCGGCCACTTCTTCTGCGGCCGAAGGAGCAGCTTCATTCTGCAGCTGAGAATGGAGCTCCGACCTGCATTTCACAGTCAGAGGCCTTCTGGAAAGGCCTCTGCAGCTGAGAACGGAGCTATGAATCCATAGCTCCGTTCTCGGCTGCAGAAACCTTCCGGGAAGGCCTCTGCGAAATGCAGACCCAGCTCCATTCTCAGCTGCAGAATGAAGCTTTTCCTTCCGGCAAGGAAAGAGTCAATCCATGGGAGGCCTGGCTGCAATCGTAATCTCCACCTCCCCCTGCCCTAGCTTTATTTTTAGGTGCCTCACCCTAAAACTAAGGCTTATTTTTGGGGTAGGGCTTATATTAGGCCCACCCCCAAAATCAAGCTAGGGCTTATTTTTGAGGTAAGTTTTACTTTTGGGGAAACCCAGTATATGGTATTCCAACTGAGGTAGTGTATAGTTTGTAATGAACATATCCAAGCATGCACACTAGTTATTCTTTTTAGTAGCCAATGCCAGCTATTTGTGTTTTTTTTTAAAGAGCTTGTTTCAGAGATTTCATGCAGCTGCTAATGACTTCTGAGTTAACGAATCAGAGGAACAAACCCTGGATCTTCTTTTAAGGGCACAAAAAAATACAAGTTGCTAAAATAAACTCTGAAAGAGCCAGCAGTGGCCACTTATAAGTCATCTGGTGGG
>NW_015388773.1:100028-117384 GCF_001527695.2 Protobothrops mucrosquamatus
CTTCCAGTGTTGGAGCATTCACCGCTTCTGGAGGCAGGTTGTTCCACTGGTTAATTGTTCTCACTGTCAGGAAGTTTCTCCTTAGTTCTAGATTGCTTCTCTCCTTGATTAGTTTCCACCCGTTGCTTCTTGTCCTGCCTTCAGGCGCTTTGGAGAATAGCTTGACTCCCTCTTCTTTATGGCAACCCCTATATATTGTTTGTGGATTGTTCAGCTATTTCGTAACATCCTGAGTAGTTGAGGTGCTGGCTGTGTGCCCATTAGTCTTTTGTGTTATAACGACCTGGGTAATGGGTTGTGTGATTACATCCTGAGATCTAATGTAGTGATATCCTGAGTTTTGTGTTGCAACATCCTGGGTGGTTGGCTGTGTTGTAATATCCCGAGCTTTAGCGTTGTAAGCCCCTTTTGTGTCGTTATAACACAAAAGACTAATGGGCACACAGCCAGCACCTCAACTACTCAGGATGTTACGAAACAGCTGAACAATCCACAAACAATAGCTCCCACACAGCCAACCAATCCACTTACAGCAACTAAGCCAGCACTCCACACACACACATCAATATTTATAGAGAGATGGCAGCTCCGATCACACTTTGCTCGCACAAGCACGAAGCCGAAGACCCCAGCCTGAAGATGACGAGTGGGACCTCGTCGAAACGTCGCCAAGATACTCTCAATCTTACATGGGAAAAGACCTGAATGTGCCAAGACCTGCATATATATATACATACATACACAGCTGCCTAACATGCAAGCTGCCCAGGTTCGAATCTCAGAAGGGCATGGCTAGCTAATGAGAGCTAAATAGCTCGAAATAGCTATACTAGTCTTCCTTTAACTCTTTGTCAGCAATATATATGGCAAAAAAAAAAAGAATCCTGCGAACTTGGAGGATGGGTGGCATAAGGAACAAAGCTGTTACAGAATCTAGTACTTCTGCTATAAATACTCTGAAACCTCCTCCCAGAGGGGAGCAACAGAAACAGTGAAGTGGTTGTGTGGGGTCTCTAACAAGGCTTCGAGCTCTAAGCACATAGCACTTATAAGCAGCATCCTGAATAACGGGAAGCGAGCTTCCTATAATCTTCCCGGCTGTCCTTACCACTCTCTGTATGGACCTTCTATCTGAGGCACAGCTGCCACCAAACCAAACAGTGATGCTGTTTGTTAAGACGCTCTCAGTCGTGCCTCTGTAAAAAGTGGCCAGGACAGAAGGAGAAGGATGTGCTCTCCTCATCCGACACAAGAAATGCAGACGCTGGTTTGCACACTTCACTAAAGATACCGTATGAAGCAAACAAATCAGATCGTTAGTCACCTGTGCCCCCAGATACTTAATACTATTGACCACCTCAGACGTTTCTGAGCAGATTCTGTTTGCACTTATCAAATTAATGAGCATGGTATTAAATAAAATATTTGCGTATCATACCACAACAGCTGTATAGATTATTCTCTGCACCGTTTCCAGATCATCTGTGTAGCTCCTCAAGAGGGTTTGAGCGTTTAGGCGTTCCTGAGAATAAGCGTCATTGAAACGTTCCACAAGACGAGCGTGGCGTAAAGCATGGTTAGGTCTTCCCCGGCTGGGCGAAAAATTTCGTACTGAAAGTGGACTAGGAGATCTACTTCGGGCAAGTCTTGGAGAAGAAGACCGACTTCGGGCAAGTCTGAAACAGATTTGTTGTCGAATGGCAGGAAGGCAAAAATCTTTACCGCTACAAATACTTTGCTCCAAATAGTTAAAATAAATAAATTTTGGAATATAATATTATTGTTTCTATTGTTCTTAGGAAAACACCTGCTTATGATTGCTCATAAAGTTATGTTAAAGGTCTAGTGTTCTACATTTTTTATCAAAATGAGATACTTTACAGCTTTTGAGTCTAGTTCACTCTGGATAAAGGAAGAACGTTCAGATGCTCTGTGCTTGAATATTTTGCCAATCACTGTCCAGTTTCCCATGCTCTGAAAAGCTCATTATAATTTTTTATTTATTTATAAAATTTATACGGGGCCCCTCTCACCATGGAATTAGTTTTCTGAATGTTCCCAAATGCAAGAAATGTTTAATAATTTTTAAAAAATAATGTTTCAGCGGATACAATTCTTTCTCTTTGGGAGGAAGATGTTCCATATTGAATTGACAGGCAGGAGTATAGAATTGGAGATTTAATGGAGATTTATGGCCTCTTTCCCCAGATCAAGGAAATATAATAATCCCCAGAGTCGCTCTCCATGGTGAGAGGGGCCCCGTATAAATTTAATAAATAAATAAATAATTATAATGAGCTTTTCAGAGCATGGGAAACTGGATAGTGATTGGCAAAATACTCAAGCACAAAGCATCTGAACGTTCTTTCTTTATCCAGAAAACATGTAACCATTTCTCCAGTCCATCACAGATAGAATGGAAGAAGACCAAGAATCTCTAATGAACATAGAAATAGATCTACTTAAAGAAGACCCCATGAGAACAGAAGCGTGCCTTTTGGTTGTCAGACTAGTAAGTAGCTATAGTAAATATGAGAAACAATAATCATAAACAGTGTCAGTTAATCAATACGTATCCTTCATCTTACTAAAATATATTCACAATAAAGTATCACATTCATTTCTCACTAGTTCGTTTTGATAAAAATTATCCCATGTTTTAAAGTAAACTGAGTCTTCTTTCTCTTTAACCTCTAAGGTTAATCTGTCCATTTCTGCACATTCCAGAATTTTCTTAATTATAATCTCTTCAGATGGTAAATTTTCATTTTTCCAGTATTGGGCAAATGCTATTCTCGCTGCTATCAATATATGCAATATTAAATACTCATTCTCCTTTTCATATTTGGCTCCTAGTATTCCTAACAGAAACAATTCTGGTTTAAATTCTATCTGTATTTTAGTCATCTTTTCCAACCATGTATGAATCTTAAGCCAGAATTTTTTCGCACTAGGGCACACCCACCAGATATGATAGTAGATACCTTCAGAGCTTTTTACCTGCTTTGAAGAAGAGACTTCTCAGCCCGAAGGATAGCAATTTCATCCTTCAACGTTTGAAGCCGATTCTCGTACTCATCCAGCTGTTCTAGATTCTCCAAAGTGCAATCTGATTTTGCCCGAGAAGCTTTTAGGCTTAACCACACAAAAAAAAAAAAATCAGATAAAAGGAAATATTGAAATTATGCTCTGCCTTCTGTATCACATTAACATCTACATGGAAAGCTAAAAAGCGGTAAACAGGAGGAATTCAAGAACTTCCACTCACAAGGGACAATTACCCTCACAATTTAAAATAAACCTTAACTTTTTTTTTAAACTCTTGGAACTGTGGAACTTTCTGTATTCTATTATTAGCTGTAAGATTACAAATACACATTGAGGAATATTGTGGTCTTTATAGAGCAGACATGTCAAACACAAGGCCCGGGGCCCAGATGCGGCCCGCGATGTGGTTTCATGTGGCCCGCGAAGCCATCCTGGAAACAGTGAGGGAACGGCCCCCGCTGCCTTGGCCCTGGCCCAGGCCGGCCGGGAGCCAATGTACAATTTTGTGGTCGCCATCTATGCTGAAACGCATTCAGTCTTAGCTCCACAAGGCCGTCCAGAAACAGCGAGGAACCAGCCCCTGCCACGTCGCCCCCGCCCCTGGGTGCATGCTGGGGAAGTGTCACCCTTTGTGAGGAATGAAGAAATGGACCATGCCATGGCGCTTGCCCCGGTCCCACTCCCTTCTGCCAGAGACCCTCAGATCTGTCCCACTCCTGCCCAGGCCCCGACAGGCACCCTTGACCCGAACGATGTAGAGCTGGCCATGCCCACCCAGTAGGCCACATCCACTCCATCCACGCCCACCCAGTAGGCCGCACCTACCCTGACCACACACCCCGGCTCCCCCGAGGGCAACCGCAATGCTGATGCGGCCCTCAATGAAATTGAGTTTGACACTCCTGTTATAGAGGTATTAAAAAAAAAACCATGCAGGGTTCCAATTTACTTCAGTTCCAAAAGTGGTAAGAGAAAGCAGCTAGTCTTGTCGACTCAAAAGATACTACCCCTTTCAATACTAGAGCCCTCCTACTCCTATCTGCCCAGTCCTGCTCATTTGCATAAATGTGTGTTTCCTGTTCTCTTCCTTGGTTTTAACTTCCAGCCCACTCCCCTTTATGCATAGGCCTTATCTTCCAATCCAAAAAAGGTTCCCATAGAGGACAGGATGCCTCTATTCCTCTCTTATTGATCATATGAAGCTCCGTATAAGTAGCTTCTCCACTGATTTCAAATGGAATGGGATGCTTTACATCAGTGGTTCTCAACCTTTTTAATGCCATGACCCCCAACCGGTCGTAAGTTGAGGACTAAACCGGTCGTAAGTCGAGGACTACCCAACCGGTCGTAAGTTGAGGACTTTCCCTGCCCAGGAGAGCCGCGCATGCGTGGTTCCGCCCCCTGCGCCGGCCGAGGCGTAGCTGGCAAGCGGCAGAGACGGAGCAGGCCGACCACCAGCTGGCCCAGTCCAAGGGAGGTAAGGCACCCACCAGAAAAGGGGAAAAAATGGCGGACAGCCTTGCTTGGCGACCCCCGTGAAATGGTCGATCGACCCCAAATGGGGTTGCGACCCATAGGTTGAGAACCGCTGCTTTACATGATGTAGGATGGGAACATATGTATAGATTGTAGCCAGACAGTGGCTAAAGACCCCACAGCACACCTGGTGGAAGTGTGCATTTTAGAATTCCTTTCAAGTGCGTGACAATAGTGGCCTTGGGGCTTATTATTTTACAATTGGCTATTATTAAGCTATGCTTGTGCTCGTTGCCTCTCATTCTGCAGCATCAACACACAAAAGCCCAAAACGTTTAGGTTGCAATCTTAAATAAGCCTAACTAGAAAATAAACCTGAATGAGCACAGTGGGAATAAGCACCAGATTCTGGATATAAGTTTGATTACGTTATTAAAAATCAACACGAGGCATTTAAAAAATGTCATACCCTTGTTTAATTGCACTGTCCTGCAAACAAGTTTTAACTTTCCCCACATGATTTTTCTCTACCCACTTGAACTCAAACTAACCACTGACTGTAAAAATTAAAAATAAATATAATACTGAGTAAATATAATACTGCACACATCACACCAGCACACAGGTGAAATTGTTCAGAAGATTCAGTATAACGGTCGCTAAAAATCACAGTGTGGAAATATCATGAACAGAATGTTGTCAAAACTTTCAGCCTGCAATCAGCTCCTTGACAATTCAGTGTCACACCCCAATAAACTCTAACCGTAACCTCTAAAAAATTTGAAAGTCATAAATATCTGAAGATATATAATAGAAAAATGATCAGAGCTCTCTAAGACAATAACCTGTCCAATTTCATTCAAGCGGTATACAGGGTTTTTTTAATATGTAAAAAATACAGCACCGCCATCTTTGGAATTAAGCGCTTTATAAGTAAGGCCAGTCTAATATTAGAAGATAAAGTCTCGCTCGGTTTTTTGCTTAAACTTTCTGAAAATTATGTAGTATGAAATTACAGGGCACGGCAGTAACATTCTTAGGCAGGGGTCTTCAAACTTGGCCCTTTTATGACTTGTGGACTTCAACTCCCAGAATTCCTCAGCCAGCGTGCCTGGCTGAGGAATTCTGGGAGTTGAAGTCCACAAGTCATAAAAGGACCAAGTTTGAAGACCCCCGTTCTTAGGCATAAGCAGAGGCAATGTGATTCAGGTTTTTACATAAATGGGGTGGATTTGTCTAGAGAAGAGGCCATAGAAGAAAGCTGGCTGTCATACTTACTTCCGTCCTATTAGGAACCCAAACCTTGTAAAAAAAAATATATTCCTTCAACAATCAACACCTGTAGAGCTTTTGGCCTAACATGGAGAGAATCTGATCTCGAAAATTAGGCAGAAACATCATCTTCCATGAATGAGATTATTATTGTTTTTTTCCAAAATCTCTTTCCCCCTCAATCTCCATGCTTTGTGATACTCAAAACGATCTCCCTATCTTTGAGGGCTAGTAGGTTTGGCAGTTATGGGAGAGAAGAGGCAAGGAAGTTAATTTTGCCCATCTCCTTCTGTAGGCAGTTATAGGAAGCAAATGCTAATAACAGTGTAAAAATCATCACAAGCAAATCTCAGCAGTTTAGATGGACAGAGGTCCCATCATCCATTTCCATGGGCAATACTGGCTAAGTCAGAATTCTGTCTTACACACTTGGGGTGAAGGCGAACACTTGGAATAAAGGTAGCGTCACCAATAACTTCCAAATCTTTCCACCAGGGCAGGGGTAGGCAACCTTGGCTCTTTTATGGCTCATGGACTTCAACTCCCAGAATTCCTGAGCCAGCATGGCTCAGCTTGGAAACCTCTCCCTTTCCCCTCAGCATGGCTGGCTCAGGAATTCTGGGAGTTGAAGTCCACGGGTCATAAAAGAGCCAAGGTTGCCTACCCCTGGGCTAAAGATATTCGGTGGGCTTCTCTGGCTGTGGATGGGACTTAATATCCACAAGGCCAATCCAACATTTTAACCATTATGCCACATTTGCTCTGCGCTGAAATGGTTCAAACGTGGTCAATTTGCAATGCCAGATACCATCAGAAGCATCCAAAGTTCTCACATTGTGTGAACTATAAGCCCTGCTTTAAAAAAAAGAAAAAGAGGCCTAAAATTTGATATTTTTCGCTTCAATCACATGAATTTATTCAGCTAATACTCACAGTTTAGCTCAGGAATGATAACCTATCCGTAGTATGGCCATTTATCTTAGAATCCAAGCTTGGTATTGGCAATTCCAATTGTAAATTTTATCTATGGTGTCTATGATTCACATACCTTTACTTTTAAAAAAATATGTGCTGCTTTTCTGTTATGATATGTCCATCAACTTTTATTCGTAACTGCTGCTTTCACTGTTAAAATTACAAAGAGGCCTTTTGAAGTTGTTGTGATGTTACAAGTTATGTTACATTTCTTTGAGTTTAGTAGTCAGAGGAAAAATTAAGCCACCTTGCCATCTGAAAAAAGTTTAGGCTATCTACTGTCCATGTGATGTTTTAAACTTCAGCCCCCCATCAGTCTCAGCCAGCTTAGCCAATGGTAAAGGAATGTGGAACTTGTAGTCCACATGTGGAGAAGATCTGTGTCCTTATTAATAGAACAGAGCAGCTGAATTACAAAAACTACGCCATGTGTTTGCCAGAAAAATGATGTTTAGAAATGCAACACAGAAGGATCCAACTGTTAGGCATGTTAGAATAAATAAGTAGATATTAAACATTTGAAGAACTTTAGTGAAAAATAACTTGGATGAGTGCCTTAAATGTAAATGCTAAAACAGAAAAAAGTTAACAAAAACATTACATCTTAAATGCAGAATTAGTCTAACTATTCATGCTTTACAAACAAACAAACAAAAAACAACCTGGAATTCTATCTCAAACCATGCAGAAATACTTTGGGATTAAGATGATGAGATAATGAGATAAAATTAGATGAAATGAAGATGCTTCATCTTCAATGTGGATGCTCCATCATTGGGAGGTTTTCAAGAAAAAATTGGACAACCATTTGTCCATGAAGGAATAAGGATACCTGCTCTGGGCAGGGGGTTGGACTAGAAGACCTCCAAGGTCCCTTCCAGGCCTATGATTCTATGAAGAACCTTGCAGCACCAGTTTTCTCTATGTTTAGTCAGAGGGGTGTAAATGTAAGGAATATGCCCAAATATTTTTGGCCAGTCAAATACACGTGATACCCTAGCATAGAAACCTAATAAAATTCTGTTAGCTCTACTTAAAGGCCATAGATCACACAAAACCTGTTTGTTTGACCTGGTTGCTTTTAATCAATCTAAGATTTGCAGATTGTACTGAGAATTTAAAGTTGAGATTGAGTGTATGTACAGTAGGTGGCTAAAATTGTGGAAACCTTTTGGGAAAAGTGTACAGTAGAAATGCCACCTTTGGTTAAGTTTCCACCCATTTTTCTTCTAATTTCTTTATTACTGTAGCCTTGTTCACTTAATAATACTATTTTACATCGCTTTCTGGGCAACCAGTCAACTCTTTGCACCATTACTTTAATTTTATTACGTTTTGCAAGCTCACTAAATGAAAGAACACAAAAACCCCCAACCAACTTGATAGCGATCACATAACACTGACAAATGTCCTCCTCTCAGCTTCAATACGTGACATCGATAACTGAATCCTACTGTGATCTGATTGGCTCATTGCCAAAACAAGATGACACCTGATTGGCTCTCTAAACACTCATGCTCATTGGCTACAATCAGATGAAGGAAAGCTCCCTGAGATCAACCTAAGCAAGTTTTGCTTCCTTTTTCTGGTTATTTGGCTATAACTTTTCATAGAATACAGTACAGATAATTGAACAAGCTATGTTGCATTACATTCTTGATTAAATTATCTTTCCATTGATATATAATTTTATGGTACTACTCCAAAATAAAGTAGTGTTATTAGCCATCAAACCTCAAAAATACACTTTTCCCAAAAGGTTTCCACAATTTTGGCCACTAGTGTAACCCTGGCATCTTAATTAGTTTAAAACTGTAATGTAACACGTTGGTCCCTTTATTTCATTCATTTGTATTGTATTGTATAAATTGTTTTTAAACTGGCTGTAAGCCGCCCTGAGTCCTCCGGGAGAAGGGCGGGGTATAAATATAATAAAATTCAAATTCAAATTCAAAAGAAGTAAGGCATCATATATGTTTCTTTTTACATACCGAATATTCAAAAACAGGTACTTGTAAGAAAAATCATCCATATCTCTCCAAAAGCAATTCAGATCAATAAATTATGACCATTCTAAGATAAAAAATCTAAACCTTTAGAAAAATCTAAATTTTTTGACAAATAGGGATTGTTATAAATAGCCCTGCATAATAAGGGTTGTTTTTTTTTTCCTTACTCTGTTTTTAGCTGAACAATTTCATCTTCTGCTGCCAAAAGAGTAGTGGCTGATTTGGTCTTTGTGTCTTCAAGAGCCAGCTGAGATTTTGTCAGACTGCAAGAGAATGTAATACCCAAAGATATACTTTTAAATGTAAAGTCACTACTTTTTCTAGTTTGTTCAATGAAACCGGGTGCAGTGTATCGAAAAACTGCAATCCCAATAAACCCCTTGGAAGATGAGAGCTTTGAACAGGCTGGCTCTTAATTTATTAACAGGTAAAGTACTTCATCAAAATCACAACTAGTACTACAAAAGTCACCATCAACCAAACTCAGATCCTCTACTTCAGGGGTCTTCAAACTTGGCTCTTTTATGACTTGTGGACTTCAACTCCCAGAATTCCTCAGCCAGCGTTGAAGTCCACAAGTCATAAAAGGGCCAAGTTTGAAGACCCCTGCTCTACTTCCTGGAGAAAACATCATAATATAACAATCACATTTACCTTAAATGATTGTTAAGTAGATGCAAGCAAAATATATGAATGGCACAGGCAAGTGTAACTTAAATCACAATTTGAAAAGTCACAAATGGGTAACAAAAGCGCAATAATTTACAAAAATCTTTTGTATATTTTCTTTGCAGAAGCTACAATTTGCAATGGATGGTATTTGCGTGTATTTCGGAGGCTGTAGTTGGATCACAGATTCAAAAGGCAATTTAGGTATCTGTCCATCCGTCACCCAATCAAGGTTAGTGCTGTTTACTCTCTCTTGAAAGCTGCTCTTCCAAAAACCATGTAGTCGTTATTCATTGTTTGCTTCTCAGAAGCTTTTAAGTGGAAACTCTAGGATTATTCCTCGCTGGCTGAGGAAGTCTGGGAGTTGAAGTCCACAAGTCATAAAAGGGCCATGTTTGAAAACCCCTGGGCTAAACTATGGATTCTGCCTAAAATGTCAACCCTGTGTGGGAAGTCAGCCCCCCCCCCCCCGGAGAAGGAAACATTAAAAGAGCAGAAAAATGTATTTCCTCAAAGGATCTTAAAGAGGCAGAAAAGCATGTCCACTTTTTCTTAATAGCCCCAAGTCTCCCTCCCCCAAGCAGAAACCAGCTCTGTAGAAATGCAGATGTGATAATCCACTCAGGAAGGTTGGAGCCCTCCAGCTAGAAGATTAAGAAGACAAAGACACCTAAAATCTACATACCCCACCCAAACTCTAAGACAGGACATAACAGGATTAACCCACAGATGCCAAAGGGACACAGGTCAAAATACACGACACAGGAAATACAAAGCCTCATACAGGAACAGGAAACAACCTCAAGAGCCCCAGAGGGTATAAAAACCCACTCCCTACATGTGCTCTCTCTTTTTCTTCCAGAGCCATCTTCCTGTCTGGCTCTCCTCTTCAATAAACTGCAACCTTCTTTCTAAAGCAGTCGCCATGTTGTTTATTCCCGGCTTGGACTGAACCACGATGAAGACTTTTCCTTCAACACCTGATTGATAGTTTGACAATCTCACACTATTGCCAATTCATTCAGTTGCTTTGATACGACAGCAAACAGTTTCCTTCGTATGATTATTGAATCTTTCCCAAATGTCAATTTAGTAGGCAGATTAGAGTTAAGTAATTCATGTCCTCTCATACAGAGACTATAGTAAAAACAAACTCTGCACTGAGACAGCTCATTGCAGTTGTTTTCTCTGCTATTATGAAAATGCACTTTAAAAAGGTGGGAATAATATTGTTCGGAGAGACAGTCTGTAAAGCATTCTTGCTAAGGGAAATATGCCATTACATAAACAGGAGGGAACAGTCCCTTCTCCTGCAGCTTCCTTTTATCAGATGTCTTCAGAATAGCTTTTGGAGAGTTAATCTCCACAGCAGAGACTGGACAAGAGGTGGGAAAGGACCATTGCATGAATAAAAGATCTATTTTATGATACTGGATTTCTTTAATTTCTTTAAACACATATCAAGAAAAGAGAGTATATCAAGGTAACTGCAGCATTGACATTTGTACCTGTCATAATCAAAAAAGACTTGGCAGCTTATTATATATGTGTTAATAAATCTAAACCAGCAGTTCTCAACCTGTGGGTCGCGACCCCATTTGGGGTCGAACGACCATTTCACGGGGGTCGCCAAACAACGCAGTCCGCCATTTTTTTTCCCTTTTCAACGCAGTCCGCCATTTTTTTTCCCTTTTCCTTAGCTGTGCTACTCCCTCTTATTCTATTGGCTTTTGAAAGAGCCATCTCTATGCTCCTGGGTCATGTGTGGTCGTGCGTGTGGGTCACGTGTGGTCATATGGGTGCATGCGTGTGGGTCACGTGTGGTCATGTGGGTGCGTGCATGTGGGTCACATGGGTGTGTGCATGTGGGTCATGTGTGGGTCACGTGGGTACGTGCGTGTGGTCACGTGTGGTCACGTGGGTGCATTAGGAAGGTTGAGAACCGCTGATCTAAATTGAGAAAAAATTCATTGTATTTATCCAAAAGTAAGACAATCCTAAGTTTAAAAAGAGAGATGACTGTACAACAAAAAAACCCCATATCTCAATTATTATATGTTCAAGTAAACAGAACTTCTCATTTTAAATGTAATTTATCTACCATGATGATCATCTTTACTTTTCACACACACACACACTTGTACTTTATTTTGGAGTACAATATATGAGTATTTTTACAGTTTCAAAGGGAAATATTTCTACTTTATTTTCCTAATATAAAATACTATTTTAAGATCTATGAATCTTTCATATATACGGTACTATATAGGCTGACATTCCATTGATCAACCAAACTAATTCTCAATTACATACAGGGCAAAACCACTTAGATTTTATTCATTGAGCCATTCAGTGTCTGCTGTGTTAAAAATATCTTGGAAAAGAAAGAAATAGCTCAATAAAGGTTACAAACCACACCTTTTTTTTTAAAAAAAAGCATTTCTTGTTACTTTAAAAAAAAAAAATTAGATGCTTATAAATATTTGTGATTTTACCTCTAGAAGAATTTAAGCCCATATAAATTGATTTATGTTTAGGTCAATTTTGCTCACAATATATGTATAATTCAACATGATTCTGAATATAATATGCTTCTACACATAAAGAAACATAAATCGACTGTTAATCATTATGGTTGATGTGCAACTCATAATTTATCAGGTTTGCAAGGAAACAAAACATTTTTCTTCCTTCATATGAAAATTAAAAAAAAAACATTTTTGTTTCTATCTGAGGGAAAATAAGGAAACAGCCATGTTTTTCTAAGATATCTGAGAACCACTTTATAGTTGCTTATTTTTTTCTATATCTCTAGGTATATAAACCTGTCGTATAAATTTGATGAGTTTGGTGTAGTGGTTAAAGCACTGTGCTAGAAACTGGGCAATCCTGAATTCTAACCCTGCCTTATACATGAAACCAACTGGATGACTTTGAGCCAGTCAGTCTCTCTCAGCCCTAGAAGAAAGGCAATGGCAAACCACTTCCAAAGAGGTTGCCAAGAGAATCGTAGGAATTTGTCCCAAAAAATCCACAGAAACAAAGAATGACTAAAGACACATCACAATCCCATTAAAAACCTTAACTTCCACAGTCAACGAATACAGTTACGCCAATTGTATAGTAAATACCTCGCACTATACAATACAATACGATCTACACATGCCAGTTTATGTTAAGCAGCCTTTTTGTCATTTGATGTACTCCAGATTGATGGAGATGACAAAAAATAAAGAAGAAGAAGAGAGGCAGTTTGGCATATAGTGCAGGGGTCTTCAAACTTGGCCCTTTTATGACTTGTGGACTTCAACTCCCAGAATTCCTCAGCCAGGCAGATGTGTGCCTGGCTGAGGAATTCTGGGAGTTGAAGTCCACAAGTCATAAAAGGGCTAAGTTTGAAGACCCCTGGTCTAGTGGTTAAGGTGCTGGACTAGAAATCAGGTAACTATGAATTCAAGTTCTGCCTTAGATCCGAAAGCTGGCTGGATGACTTTGGGCCGGTCATTCTCTCTGAGTCCATCTCACTTCACAGGCTTGTTGTTGTGAGGAAAATAGAAGGAAGGAGGAGTATTAAATACAAATAATCCTTGATGTTCAACCATAACTGGAGCAGAATGTGTTACTAAGTAAACTGGTTGTTAAGTGGGTAATGCTTGATTTTATGACTTTTTTGCCATGGTTGTTAAGCGAATCATTGCAGTTGTTAAGTCAATTGACCAAACATCAAGAAAGCAAAGAAAAGCAAATAAAAAAAAGTAAGGTTCTACATTTAGATAAGAAAAACCAAATGTACAGGTATAGTACAGGGGGTACCTGGCTCAATAGTAGTAATTGTGAGAGGGATCTCGGAGTCCTAGTGGACAATCACTTAAGTATGAGCCAGCAGTGTGCTGCAGCTGCCAAAAAGGCCAACACAGTGCTAGGCTGCATTAACAGAGGGATAGAATCAAGATCACGTGAAGTGTTAATACCACTTTACAATGCCTTGGTAAGGCCACACTTGGAATACTGCATCCAGTTTTGGTCACCGCGATATAAAAAAGATATTGAGACTCTAGAAGGAGTGCAGAGAAGAGCAACAAAGATGATCAGGGGACTGGAGGCTAAAGCATATAAGGAACGGTTGCTGGAATTGGGTATGTTTAGTTTAATGAAGAGAAGGACGAGGGGGGACATGATAGCAGTGTTCCAATATCTCAGGGGCTGCCACAAAGAAGAGGGAGTCAAGCTATTCTCCAAGGCACCTGAAGGTAGGACGAGAAGCAACGCATGGAAACTAATCAAGGAGAGAAGCAACTTAGAACTAAGGAGAAACTTCCTGACAGTTAGAACAATTAACCAGTAGAACAACCTGCCTCCAGAAGCGGTGAATGCTCCAACAATGGAAGTTTTTAAGAAGAGACTGGACAGCCATTTGTCCGAAATGGTATAGGGTTTCCTGCCTGAGCAGGGGGTTGGACTAGATGACTTCCAAGGTCCCTTCCAACTTTATTATTATTATTATTATTATTATTATTATTATTATTATTATTATTATTATTATTATTATTATTATTATTGATCATCGCACAGTCAGCCAGATGTTCAGACTGGATTTGGCATTTTTATCTACCTATCGAGTCCTTCCCAAGGACCTGGGATAGGCAGATGTGGATGTTTGACGGTATTACAGATATCGTCATAGGATGGAAGCAGTTCCTAGTAAGGCCGCCTTTGCAATTGACTAATGGCGAATTTGTCAATTGCAAAAGGTGGCTTTATTAGGAACTGGTATAGGGTTTCCTGCCTGAGCAGGGGGTTGGACTAGATGACCTCCAAGGTCCCTTTACTATTATTATTATTATTATTATTATTATTATTATTATTAATCTGACTTTCCCCATTGACTTTGCAAGATCTCTATCGTAGGAAGGTCGCAAATGGCAATCACATGACTCTGTAGGGCTGCAATTGTCATAAATACATGCCGTTTGCCGAGCACCCAAATTTTGATCACGTGACTTTGGAGATGCTGCAATGGTCCTAAGTTTGAGGACCAGCTGAAACTAACTTTTTTTCAATGCTGTTGTCACCTGGGTCGCTAAATGAACAGTTGTAAGTCAAAGACTACCTGTATGTTTGCCATCTTGAATTATTTGAAAAAACCAATAAAGGCAGGATAAAAAAGAAAAAAAATTAAAAGCCACTAGAATTCCCAGGTGGCTGAAAATCCTGTCTGTTGTGTCCCACCATACCTGGAAGGCCTTTGCTTGTAAATGCCACTCAGTTATTTTGTACATAACATGATTCAATATTTTTCAACTTCTAGAAGGACAAAAAAAGGTTTTTTTCCTACTCTTGTTGCATCAAACTCAGCTGCAACCGTGTGGTGCTCAATTCTTTTTCCAGCTGCTCGACTTCGAAGCTCCAAACGCTGCTTAATTCCCTCAGCAGTCGGTCTTTCTCAAGAGATTCCTACAAGCAGATATACACAGTGTAAAAATTACAAACGAAAGAGCATTTGTTCGACAAGTTAACATATCCCAGAAATGTTGTGAGAAATTATGCAGATATCTTGAATTAATTTAAGTGGGTTTAATGTTTAAGGATGGTCAAGCAAAGATTCGTATGTTGTGAGGTTGCAACACAACCACCTCATAGCAGCACCCCTAACACAGCAACATCACATCATGTGTTTCACCATCTTCACCCAATCACAACTTGGAGCTAATAATACACTTGTTTAATTAAAACAGTAAACATCTGCAGAAAGAGCACAGCCAAATCCCTGGGAGAGGAATCCAATTGTATGGCAAATATTTGGGGGAGAAAGGCTTTTTGCTTTCATTGCAATACAAATAGCATGCTTAGAGCACACTATCCTTTAACATAGCTTTTTCCTGGCTGACAGATCCTTCAAAATGTATTAACTTCAACAGCATAATTTAGGAGCAAGGATATTTGCTATGGCAAATCTAGACAGCATACTAAAAAGCAGAGACATCACCCTGCCAACAAAAGTACGTATAGTCAAAGGCCATGGTTTTCCCAGTTGCAATGTATGGCTGTGAAAGTTGGACCATAAGAAAGGCTGAGCGCCAAAGAATTGAGACCGTTGAACTCTGGTGCTGGAGAAGACTCCTGAGAGTCCCCTGGACTGCAAGGCGATCAAACCGGTCAGTCCTAGAGGAGATCAACCCTGACTGCTCTCTAGACGCCAGATCCTGAAGTTGAAACTCAAGTACTTTGGCCACCTAATGAGAAGGAAGGACTCACTGGAGAAGAGCCTAATGCTGGGAAAGATGGAGGGCAATAGAAGAAGGGGACGACAGAGAATGAGGTGGCTGGATGGAGTCACTGAAGCAGTAGGCGTGAGCTTAAATGGACTCCAGAAGATGGTAGAGGACAGGAAAGCCTGGAGGAACGTTGTCCATGGGGTCGCGATGGGTCGGACACGACTTCGCAATTAACAACAACAAATATTTCAGTAGTGGCTTTAATGTTTCAGCTGAAGATGTTTAAGGTTTTGGACCTTCTATATGAAATATGCAGCCCACACCATGATGTATAACATTTAAGATATTCCAGCCAGCACAGCTATCAGGCTGAAAAACACTGCACTCAGATTGCCCAGCGCATTTCAGCTAATTATCTTAGGTCATATGATCCTCCTTCATGAAGATCATATTTTTGGTTTGTCATAATTATTATTTCTAACGGCAAGCACACACCCAAGTACTATTCAGTATGCATGGACTGCATTTTGTTCCATCTCTCCAACTACTTCAGCAGTAACTGACTGGAACCCCCAAGAATCTGTAGGAGAAATCCATCAAGAACCGAGATAGAAAAGTTTTTGGAAATAGTTATAACAAACAATCAGTGTAGCTGGAAAATTCTAGGAATTGAAGTCCGCACATTTCAAAGTTTTTCAAAGATTTGAAAAACACTAATATAAATGTTTCTCTTCTTTCCTGCTGAAGGTTTAAAAATTGATTTTGTGTTATCTCCCCCCCCCCTTTTTAATTAATTAACCATTTTTGTTTTTTCTTTTCCCTTATACATTTAGACTAAAAAATAAAAACAAAATGCAAGTTTGGTTTTACTTTTCCCTTACAAAATTAGACTAAAAGATAACACAACATCCAAGTTTGGTTTTACTTTTTTCCTTTACAAAATTAAACTAAAAGATAACACAACATCCAAGTTACTTCTCCCTCACAAAATTAGACTATTTCCAAAGGCAAAGAGAAGGAAGAAATTATTCCCCTAGCTGCACACCTTATAGGTCACACTATAAAATGCTTTCCTTTTTAATCTTTATCTCCACCCCCTTTTTTTTAATGTGCCAGAAAACAACAGAGTTATGGGAGTTGTATTTGTCTTACACACTTGGGATGAAGGAGAACACTTGGAATAAAACCAATAACTTCCAAATCTTTCCACCAGGGCTGGGGTAAGCAACCTTGGCTCTTTGTGACTCCTGGACTTCAACTCCCAGAATTCATGAGCCAGCATGGCTCAGCTTGGAGACCTCTCCCTTTCCCCTCAGCATGGCTGGCTCAGGAATTCTGGGAGTTGAAGTCCACGAGTCATGAAAGAGCCAAGGTTGCCTACCCCTGCACCAGCGTATCCCAGACCTGGCAATTTCCAGGAAGGTGGACTTCAAATCCCAGAATTACACAGCCAATATGGCCACTGACGAGAGCTCTGGAAGTTGAAGAAAGTAGAACTAGGATATATAAAACGCTTCTTGAAGAAAAGGTGTGAGATCTTTCAGACTACACACTCAGTCGTGTGTAAATGAAGACTCAATCATCCAGGTCAAAAGTATCTAAAAGGTTAAATCAGGGCAACTGGACCAAAGTTTATTAACATTGAGATGTCTGAGTAAATTTAGAATAGAATGGAATGGAATGGAATGGAAT
>NW_015388773.1:117871-127817 GCF_001527695.2 Protobothrops mucrosquamatus
TCAAGTAGATTTATATGGCTGAGTAACATAACATCTCAGTTTGAATAAACTTTGCACCAGTTGCCATAATTTAACCTTTTTAGTTACTCAGCCATGCCATATTTGTTTAAGTCGGTGTGGGGAACCATGGCTCTTTTATGACTTGTGGACTTCAACTCCTACAATTGGCTGGCTCAGGAATTCTGGGAGTTGAAGTCCATGAGTCATAAAAGGGCCATGATTCCCCATTCCTGATCTAAGTAAAATCCTCCGTCATTTGAAATTCTTCTCCTGCTTCGCGCATTTTACCTAGCCTTGTCAAATCCATTTTCTCAACTATAGTATTGCTTTTCCCATTAAGATATTCAAACATAAATATATAAATGTGAAACCACAAATACAAACCTGGGGAACTCTTCCACAAAATAGCCGTGTATAGATTAGATGAACTTCTAGCACTTTGTGTAAAGTGTTCACTGACCAAACAAAATGATTTAAAAAGTGACCTTTGCAGTGCAGAATCTTTGATAGAAGGAAGATCCGTTATAAAATTGTGTTTTCAACAAGGATTTCTCCGGAGATAAATGTGTGTGTGTTTTTTGCAATCAACTTCAAATTCCACATTTGAAGTCTGAACACCCAAGCACATTTTTAAAGACTTGATGATAAAAGATACAATTTCTGAATCAAATCCATGCAAACTTTTGGCTTAATTTTTATATTGGGAAATATTTTTTTTTAAAAAAAATAAGCATTACCTGTAATACAGAAGAACATGTGTCCAGGGTGGTTCCAGAAGAAGGGCTAGAAAAGCAAGTACCCAACCATGGGAGGAGACGAGATTTTATTATTTCCATACCTTCATAATGGCCACCTGAGTTGATAAATTAAAAATACACATGACAAAATGCTTTAAACGATTGGGTATGAACCCATTTCGGAAACACGTGCCATACATGTACGATACATAGGGTTACCCCAAGTGATTAATAGAGACCCCCAAGAGTTGATGGGGTTATCCAAAGAGTTAATAGTGCTAAGAGTCAAGGGGGGGGCAGTAAATGACTGGGAGGGCCAATAGGAAGAGATTGAATCTGGAAGAGCATGGTGACTTACTACTAAATAATATCAGCGTCTTTGACGAAACGCATCAGATGCATTCTTCCCATTAAAGACATCAACAATTTCAGTAAAAAAAGATTATGTCAGATCTTATATTTTTCATATTTTAAATATTACTTACTTTTATAAAGTCATCATTATTATGCGTGGGCGATCTACAATAAGATTCATAGTCTAAGACTGGTGGAAAATTCAAGTCCTAATCAAGGACCTAGGAATGATTAAGGTAGTGCCTAAGGAAATAGGCAGTTCCAACCAGGATGGGATTTTTTGTTTGTTTGTTTGTTTGTAAAAGCAGGGTGTTCAGGTCTGACAAATTCAACATTTCCAGATATTCAGGGAGTCCTTTAAGTAATCTCACCTTCTTGACAAGCTTGATTGAGAATCGAAAACAGCTGTCCCTGAATCATGGCGTTCAGTTCCATGATTTCACAGCACAGTGTCAAATTTTTATTACATGAGTTAATCTGAAAATCAGGTAAATGTTCTTGATTAATCCAGTTTTATCCATATTATTCCTTCACCAGTCATTCTTAGCAAATAGAACAAATCTGAGTCAGAAGTACAATTTTACATCATACGTCACTCCCGATGAGTAGGAATGACAAGGGGTATAATTATAATAAATGTGGAGAAAGTTTTTTTTTCCTTACTTTTGGCCTTACTGATCGTAAGGAAGTTTCCTTGGTTACTCAAAGACTACCTGGCACATGGAACTGTATGCACTGTTTATCATAATAAATCAAGGATTAAGATGTGAACCACCCTGTCGTAGCAGAGTATAGCAGAGAGAGAAAAAATCAGTCTACATTCACACTAATTAATTTCATTAGCAAATAAAACTATTTTCCAAATACGATATGTTATTTTTCAGTTACTCCACATGGTTCTATATAATACATAAAAAGGGAGAATAATTTTTTTGCTCCCAGCATATTTGGAACTGGGTTAGACATACTCAAAAACGGGTGCTTTATGAGACTCCCTCATTCATAAAATGACTAACTTTGTGGATTTCAAAGGCTTTATTTCAAAGGCTTTACCGATGTAAAGTTTGTGCTTTTCTTCCCATTGACCTATGATTTTTAAACAATCAAATGGGACAGGAAAGCTGGTGAGAATCAAGTGAAGTGGGACATATGTAGATTCTTAGATAAAACATTAAATCAGAAATAATGTTTTGCACCCACAGAAACTGGGAAAAGATTTATGATCTATACAGTCTATTGGAACATGGTTTCATGAGGTGGAATGTTAGACTTCATTCAGACCCGACTGCAGCATCAAATAATGACTGGCATGTGTGAATGAGCCCTAGTAGATAAAGCTTCACAAACTCTGAACTCTTCACAGTGTAATGGTTATCATTTCAACAGGCCAAACTCTGAGCGACTGCAGATGCAATGGGGTAGGGGTAAACATATCCTTAATTTCCAATTACCTCCAGCTCATCTTAGTGCATTTAAAGAAAGTGTATGGAGAACTCATTTCAAAAAATAACAAACGCACCCCAAAACTATAAATCCAGAAGCCCGAAATGGTACTGATATTCATCAATAAAATATTAAAATGCTACTAAGAGGAAAGAATGATTAGGTCCTGGTAGAGCAACACAGATTGTCGTAAGTTCTTGCAGTCATTCTCTGAGGTTGACCTGAAGACGGATTACAGTTAATTGTAATAGAAATTGCAGATCTTGCTAAGCCATTTACTATTTACTTCCAGGGGTAGAGCTAGTTTGGACTTGTGGTTAAGGTGCCAGGCTAAAAACCAGGAGACTCTGAGTTCTAGTCCCCTCAGGCATAAAATAAATAATAAAGATGGGATATAAATAAAATTTAAAAACATGACAGATTCCATTCTCAACCTTCAGTCTGCCTCAGAAGACTATTGCAGGAACAAAAGGAGAGCTGGCTGAAACAAAGAGCTGGTTTCCAAGTCATTTGGTCTGAGCAGCTCGGAAGATCAGCCGAATAAAAACCGAACACTTAAAAAAAAGATTTTGCAGGATATCGTTCCAACCAGGTGAAATGCAGACCCTAAGAGGGGAACGGCATGCCTGTGGAACTATAAACCAAGGATGTAAAATCTGGTCCAAACTGAACTCAGGATCTGCCATCTGGTGACTGGAGGGGCAACTCCATGTGGACTAGTTGCTAAGGGTAGCAAAGTGATTTTTCCACTGGTATCACTGGGAGATTTTTTTTTTCAATTTTCTAGTCTAGCTTATAGCCCTGGAATTTCATCCGATGTTTTCCCCACCCAGGTCGCGTTTTTTAGGTCAGCCAAGGTCGACCAAGGGCGATCCGTGCCAAACTGGGGTGTGGGAGGAAGAAAAGAAACTTGAGTAATCAATAGTTACAAATAATCGCCGGTCTAAGATGTTGTCGGTGCAGTGTACCATTACATTCTGTAACGGTGGCAACCACAACATTCCCTCCCTTCTTGGCGCCGAAATCCAGCGTCCTTGGTTACTGTTTTCCCGGGAAATCGCTAGAGGTCTCCAAGATCCATTGAAGCCCGGATCCACCTCCCGCCAGAAACTTGGTTCTCAGCGCCCTTCGCGAATCGGATTGTGGCGGGTTTTTTCTTTCTCTTAAGAGGATTTGAGTAGAAAAGTCCTCCGAAAAGATCTTCTTGAATAGCCGCCTTGGAAGCTTATCATTATCCCCCAGGAACATATTTTGCCCCTCTCCCTTCGCCGGAAGGGAAAATAATATTCAATCAGAATAGAGCTGGAAGGGACCCTTGGAGGTCTTCTAGTCCAACCCGCTCCTGCTCGAGCAGGAGACCCTATACACCATTTCAGACAAGTGACTTGTCCAGTGATAAAGTGCATCGTGTTAAAAAAAAAATAGAGGATGCTCTAGTCTAGACACTCAACACACACACACACACACGCACACACCAGCCACCTCCTCGTCCCCAGATGCCTTCTCGAAAGACAAAACACTGCTTGTATCAATGCGGCGTTGTTACACACTCACATAATAGTCTTTATACCAACTTTCCAGCTTCTCCTGCAAAACCCTGCAGGTCTCGTTGTTGATCAACCTCCTCAAGGTGTCAGCCATGCCTCCCGGAGATGGCGACAGAAAGGGCGAAGAGAGAGTCTAGGCTCGTGGGGCTGAAGAGAAGGGCTTCTTTCCCAACCTAAGCAACGGGCGCCGGTTATTTTTTATTTTTTTTTCTTTCTTTCTCCCGGGGCTTTCGCTTCACGCCAGCCCGGAGGTCCCGGCGAAGGAGACCTCGGCCTTTCCACTTGAGGGTGGGTGGCCTCCAAAGAGGCTCAGCCCGGGCTCTGTCCTGGCGAGCCTCCCCTTATGATTGGAGCGTTTTATACTCGGTGATTGTTAAACAAACTGACGTTTGCTTTTGCTCGGCTGTCAGGGACGCCACGGCTGCGCGGAAAGAGCCCGCGGCTTTGGTTGTAGCAACGGCCGCTCCTTTTTCTCCGGCCTCAGGGTGGCGGGGAGAAGCGGCTTCCAGGAGAAAGGGAGCTTGGAGGTCGCTTGGAAAGGAAACGTGTTGGAAGGCGGCTTTCCGAACCACTCGATCCCTTCCCCTTCCCCTCCCCCCCCCCACGGGATCTTTCCCTTCGCTGCCACCTTCCACCCCTGCCGACCGACCGGTGGAGAGCTCTCCAAGGGGGGAGCCTGGGAAGCGCCCCGAAGGATTATGAGGCGGGAGAAGAGAAGGGATCCCCATTGTTAGAGGGTTCAGGCGAATGGGCAAAATGTCGCGAAGGCCGCGCTTCGGGCAGGCCGCTCGCCCTCGGGTCTCTCGCGGCTGGAAAGAGAGAGAGCGAGGCGCTCCCCGCGTTCCGAAGAGGCTTCCCGCGACCGCTACCCGCCCGCGAAGGATGCGGACGCGCGTAGGCGACCCTCCTCTAGCCTCATTCTAATGACTCAAGAGTTCGGGCGCCTTTTTTCAAAATGATGCATTAATTTTCAGATCGCAAGATAAAAATCTTAACATTACAGGGAAGTGGAAAATGAAGCCGCTTCTTGTTCAGATTATTCTCCTACATCTATCTATCTATCTATCTATCTATCTATCTATCTATCTATCTATCTATCTATCTATCTATCTATCTATCTGTCTATCACCATCTATCTACTATCATCTATTAGTTATATCTATTTCTATCTATCTATCTATATCTATCTACAGTATCCATCTACTGCCATCTATTATATCTATTTCTATCTATCCATCTATCTACTACCATCTATTATATTTCTATCTATCTATCTACAGTATCTATAACCATCTATCTACTACCATCTATTAGTTCTATCTACATCTATCTATCTATCTATCTATCTATCTATCTATCTATCTATCTATCTATCTATCTATCTATCTATCTATATCTATAGTATCTATCCATCTATCTACTGCCATCTATTATTTCTATCAATATATCTATCTCTTCTATATCCATCTATCTACTGCCATCTATTATTTCTGTCTATTTCTATCTATATATCTATCTCTTCTATATCTATCTATCCATCTACTGTCATCTATTATTTCTATCTATCTATCTATCTATCTATATATCTATCTCTTCTATATCTATCTATCCATCTACTGTCATCTATTATTTCTATCTATCTATCTATCTATCTATCTATCTATCTATCTATCTATCTATCTATCTATCTATCCTTCTATATCTATCTACCTATCCATCTACCATCTATTATTTATATCTATCTATCTATCTATCTATCTATCTATCTATCTATCTATCTATCTATCTATCTATATCTATCTATCTATCTATCTATCTATCTGCAATAGTGGCAAATATCTGTAGCTTGGGTGTAGAATGAGGGTGAAAGTTAGTTCTCTGAACATTTCATTACCAGGCTAGGTAACATCTTCTGCGGAGTTTAGGGGATGTCAGTGTCACTGTTCTGTTTATAAGGGCTTCACATCCACACCTGCAGCACTTATAAACAGAACACTGACAATGACATCCCCTAAACTCCACTGAAGATGTTACCTAGCCTGGTAACGAAACGTTCGGAAACCAACCCACAAGCTTGGAGAACAAATCTTCACTATCTATCTATCTATCTATCTATCTATCTATCTATCTATCTATCTATCTATCTATCTATCTATCTATCTATCTATCTATCATCTATCTATCTATCTATCTATCTATCTATCTATCTATCTATCTATCTAATCTATCTATCTATCTATCTATCTATCTATGATATAAAGTCTACATACCCGTTAAAATGAAACATTTTTGAGATGTAGAAAAATCAAACCAAGATAAATCACTTCAGAATTTTTTCCACCTTTAATATAACATATAAGGCCTACAATTCAATTGAAAAAGAAACCTGAAATATTTTAGGGGGGGGGGGAATAAAAAATTAGCTGTTCTAGAAGAATTTTTCTGACATTTACTCAGCTGCCTCTTACAGCAAAAGCCATGGTCTGCAAAGAGCTTAAAACAGTGGTCTTCAAACTTGGCCCTTTTAATACTTGTGGACTTCAACTCCCAGAATTCCTCAGCCAGGCACAAGGAATTCTGGGAGTTGAAGTCCACAAGTCATAAAAGGGCCAAGTTTGAAGACCCCTGGCTTAAAACATCAAAGGGATCTCATTGTTGGAAGGCATCAGTCAGACGAAGGATACAAAAAACAATTTCCAAAGCATTGGATTTACCATGGAACACAGTGAAGACAGTCATCCATGAGTGGAGAAGATATGACACAACAATGACATTACCAAGAACTAGATGTCCCTCCATAATTGATGAAAAAACAAGGTTGGACTTCAATTCCGTAATTCCAAAAAGTATGTTTGGCACAAAAACACTGCGCATCACCAAAACTACACCATACTCGGAGTGAAATATGGTGTGGTACATTCTGCTTTGAGGCTACATTTCCTCAGTTGAAACTGGGGTGTTAGTCAGCATGGAATTATGAACAGTTCCAAATATCAGTCAATTTGGGCACAAAATCTTCAGACATCTGCTAAAAATGAAGAGAAATTTCACCTTTCAACATGACAATGACCCAAATCATACCTCCAAATCAACAACAAAAAAATCACCAGAAGAAAATCAAAGTTTTGGAAGGGCCCAACCAGAATCCAGCCCTGAATCCAATTGCATTCATGCATGTCTTTCTGTCTGTCTGTCTATCATTTCTAGCACATCTATCATATCTAATATGTATCATATCCGTTATAATATCATTTTTATTGACTGATGCAGTTTCATTGCAAAAGGCAAGTGCCAAGGATGAATGAAAACAGTCATAAAATGATTTTAACTTAGGAACATTGCCATCTTATTTTTTTTTCTATTTTCCAAAAAAAGAGAAAACTAGACGATCAGGATAGCCACAGAATGGTGACTTTGACGTCAATATCAGGCAAACCTCTGGAAAGGATTATTAAAAATTGAGCATTTAGAGAAGAATGTACTGTCGTTTTCTCCATGCAGCTGCAATCCTGATATGCAAAAAGGGTTATAACATTAAGTTCGAGAGAAGTCATTTTTTTCCCTGTCCTGCATTAGTTGGGCTGTACGTAGATTATTGTGTCCTGTTTGTGGGAAAGGCATGCTATGAATGACCACCTAGTAGTGCTGTGTTTCTCTGGCTGGGGTATTTTGGGAGTTGAAGCCTACTCATCTTAAAGTCGCTAAGGTTGAGAAACACGGACTAGACTAGAGCGTGTCCAGACTTCAGCAACGCCTTACATTACAGTAAATAAATCTATCAGGAACTATTGGAAATGTTGATGTTTAGTCTGGAAAAAAAGAGAGCTGTGGTTGGACATTAAAATATTTAATAAAATTAATTAAATAACACCGATAAAACTAAATCTTCTGCCACAGATTACCTCCGATAAAACTAAATCTTCTGCCACAGATTACCTCCCACCGGCCGATACGCTCCCACAGAGAGGGCCTCCTCAGGGTGCCGTCAACCAGGCAGTGTCGGCTGGCGACCCCCAGGGGGAGAGCCTTCTCTGTCGGAGCGCCCACCCTCTGGAACGAGCTGCCCCCAGAGATCCGGGTGATTCCGGATCTCCCCTCCTTCCGCCGCGCCCTCAAGACTTGGTTATTTCAGCGGGCAGGACTGGCCTAGGGGTATTTTAAATTGGTTTTAACAAAANTTTTAGTAGAAGCGGCCTATTTAAATATTTATTTTTAATCACTTTTAAATTTTGTATTGTATTGTATTATTGTTTTTAAACTGGCTGTAAGCCGCCCTGAGTCCTCCGGGAGAAGGGCGGGGTATAAATTTAATAAAACTAAACTAAACTAAACTAAATAAAGCAAGGTCACCAGAGGGTTGGACTAGATGATCTCTAGGTTCCTTTGCAATCCTTCCATTTTGTGAATTTAAGATCTTTTCAATCCTACAAATCAGCCTTCTCTAACTTGGTGCCTTCCAGGAGACTTACATGACAACATTTCCAATTCCCTGAGCGGTACATTTGGGGAAATCCAGTCTATGGAAGCAACTCCTAGCAAATCTATCCATGTCCTGTGGGAAAAGGTAAAAGGGAGGCCAAATTCTAAAAGGTGTGAAGGGATCTCTTGTATCAGAGTAGGGTATTTTCATTAAACGAACGTCAATTTTTGCAGCTATCCTTTTGAGCTGCGTATCCATTTACGCCCAAGAATGAGAGAATAAGACATCACAATGCATATGTGTAGCATTTGTTTAGTACCACTTTACAAAGTTCTAATACCACTTTACAAAGCCTTTGCAAGACCACACTTGGAATACTACATCCAGTTCTGGTCACCACAATATAAAAAAGATGTTTACAAGAATGCAGAGCGACAAGGATGATTAGGGTACTGGAGGCTAAAACATATGAAGAACATTTGCAGGAATTGGGTATATCTACCTTAATGAAAAGAAGAGTATAAGCAATATGGTACTAATGTTCCAATATTTAAGGGGTTCCTACAAAGAGGGGCAAGGCGTTCAAACCAGTCAGTCCTAGAAGAGATCAACCCCGACTGCTCTTTAGAAGGCCAGATCCTGAAGTTCAAACTCAAATACTTTGGCCACCTAATGAGAAGGAAGGACTCCCTGGAGAAGAGCCTAATGCTGGGAAAGGTTGAGGGCAATAGAAGAATGGGACGACAGAGAATGAGGTGGCTGGATGGAGTCACTGAAGCAGTAGGCGTGAGCTGAAATGGACTCCAGAAGATGGTAGAGGACAGGAAGACCTGGAGGAACATTGTCCATGGGGTCGCAATGGGTCGGACACGACTTCGCAATTAACAACAAAGGGGGGGGGGTCAACCTATTTTCTAAAGCACTTGAAGGCAAGACAAGAAGCAACGGGTGGAAAATAATCAAGGAGAGAAACAACCTACAACTCAGGAGAAACTTCCTAACAGCGAGAACACTCAACCGGTGGAATGCCTTGCTTTCAGAAGTTGTGGGTGCTTCATCCCTGGAGGCTTCCAAGGAGAGACTGGACAGCCTTTTTAGCCGTAACGGTATAAGCAGGTCTCCTGCTTGAGCAGGGGGTTGGGCTAGATCAGGGCTTTTCAACCAGTGGTACGGGTACCACCTGTGGTACATTGGCACCTGGCAGGTGGTACGCGACCATCCTAGAAAAGTGGTAGCGGGGGAGGGGAATGAGCTGAACCGGTGGCAGCACCACACAAGCCTGAGCGAGAGATGGCTGGAGCTGCAGGGCTGTCGGGGCTCACCGGAAGTGCCAGGATCAGTGCTTCTTCGGGACTGTGAGGGCTCACCGGAAGTGCCAGGATCAGTGCTTCTTCGGGGCTGTCAGGGCTCAGCAGAAGCGCCAGGATCAACGCTAGGCTCCAGCT
>NW_015388773.1:127908-134339 GCF_001527695.2 Protobothrops mucrosquamatus
TTTTTTTTTTTTTTTGGTCATCAAGTTTTTGACACCTTGCTAGGCGACTGGTGGTACTCGGACGTTGCCATATCCTAAAAGTGGTACCATGAGTGAACAGGTTGAAAAGCCCTGGGCTAGATGACCTCCAAGGTCCCTTCCCACTCTTATTATTCTACGTTCTCTCCCTCTCTTCGGCCCGCGCTGCTTTTCTCCTGGGTCTTCTCTCGGAGATCCAACGGCGGGGCCGGCCTCTCCTCGACCTCCGCTTCCCACCAGAAAGCGCGCACCGGGGCGGGGGGAAGGATTCCGCGTCAGCTTTTCGTAAAGCGCCTCCGCCGCCCAGCCTCGCTCCCCCTGCGGGCCAAGGAAGGACAACAAGCCGAAGATGGCGGTTCTTCCAGCCTCTGCAGCGGCGGCGGCAGCGGCGGCTTCCGAGCAGGTCGGTAGGCAACGGGGGAAGGAGGGAATTCGGGAAGCCGCCGCGGGAAAAGAAGGGCGCGGCGGCGCTTTGGCAACCTGGCGCAAAGCAGAGGTGGCCGTGGCTGGGGCTAGTCTTCCGTCCGCCCCCCTCCCTCCCTTGGGACTAAGCGGCGGGTCCGAGCTCTCCCCGGGTCTCGCAGCAGCTGGAGAAGGGCGGCTGGGAGCCGTCCGACCGAGCCCGTCGGCGGCCGGAGGGGCGAGAAAAGCTCGCCTCGGCGGCGCCATAGCCAAGCGCCTCTCTCTTTTTTTTGGAGACAGTCCTCGCCTCCTCGCCCGTTATATTTGCGCTTTCGGAAGGAATCCTTAAAATCCCTCTTCCCCTCCCCCCAAATAAAATAAAATAAAATGAAATGAAATAAAGCATGCGGTTGGGGGGATTTGCACGCTGGCTGGCTGGCGGCTCCCTTGCTCTGGAGAACCACGCCCGGAGCCGCGTCCCAGAGGGAGATTCCTGCCCAAGTAAGCGCGCGCCCGGCCCCCCGCGCAAAGCAAAAATAGACCGCTGACGAGGGGCAGCCTCTCGCCGGCGCCCGGCGGGTCGCGACCGGGGCTTGTTGCTCCTGGGCTGCCTGGAACAAGGACGCGGAGGCTGGAGGAGATGTGGGGGGAAAAACCCGGGGCGGCCCAAACGGAGCGCCGCGCGGGGATTGGGGAGGACGGAAAGGGCCGACGAGCTTGGCAAAAAAACGAGAAGGCCGACCTAGAATAACGCTCCCTTTTAAAGGCATTGTCTGTGTGTGTGTGTGAAGATTTCCTTGTCACTACATTAAAAAATAATAATAATATTTATGGTTGAAGGTTACGATTTTTTTAAATAAAGTTTTATTGAGTTTTATGAGGTTAGGGGAGGGATGGGGTCAGTATAGGAGTTAAGGTTCGGGGTTGGGGATCAGGATTGGGATTGGGACAGGGATGGGAACAATGGGGTTACCCCCCCCCCCCCATTAACATTTTCAAGCTTTAGCAAACAGACTATTGTCCGGGTACACATATTGAATAACACTAATTAATATAATAGTCAATAGTTATAATAAATATGAGAAACGATAATCATAGTGTCAATTAGTCAATATGTATCCTTCATCTTACTAGTATATATTCACAGTAACAATAACAATAACAACAAAACAACAACAACAACAACAACAACAACAACAACAACAACAACAACAATAATAATAATAATAATAATAATAATAATAATAATAATAATAATAATAATAATAATAATAAAGTTGGAAGGGACCTTGGAGGTCATCGAGTCCAACCCCCTGCCCAGGCAGGATCCCTACACCATTTCAGACAAATGGCTGTCCAGTCTCTTCTTAAAAACTTCCAGTGTTGGAGCATTCACCACTTCTGGAGGCAGGTTGTTCCATTGGTTAATTGTTCTAACTGTCAGGAAGTTTCTCCTTAGTTCTAAGTTGCTTCTCTCCTTGATCAGTTTCCACCCATAACATATCACATTCATTTCTCACTAGTTCGTTTTGCTAACCATTGGTAAAAATTATCCCGTGTTTTGGAAGTAAACTGAATCCTCTTTCTCTTTAATCTCTAAAGTTAATCTATCCATTTCAGCACATTCTAAAATTTTCTTAATTAGGATCTCTTCAGTTGGTAAATTTTCATTTTTCCAGTGTTGGGCAAATGCTATTCTTGCTGCTGTCAATATATGCAATATTAAATACTCCTTCTCCTTCTCATACTTGGCTCCTAGTATTCCTAACAAAAACAATTCTGGTTTAAATTCTATCTGTATTTTAGTCATCTTGTCCAACCATGTATAAATCTTAAGCCAGAATTTCTTCGTTCTAGGGCATACCCACCAGATATGGTAATAGGTACCTGGCTTTTGTTTACATTTCCAACAATTGTTCGAAGCGTTTTTAAACATTTTCGATAGTCTTACTGGTGTCATATAGGTACAATTTTTTTTTAAGGATTTTACTTTGAGGAGTCTGTCTGTGCACCCCATGTTGATTCAGTATAAATTACAGGTAGTCCTCGATTTACGACAGTTCATTTAGTGACCGTTTGAAGTTACAGAGGCACTGAAGAAAGTGACTGAGGACCATTTTTCACACTTAAGACCGTTGCAGCCTCCCCATGCACACACGATGAAAATTCAGATGCTCGGCAACTGGTTCGTGTTTATGTCGGGTTGCAGGGTCCTGGGGTCCTGGGGTCACCTTTTGTGACCTTCTGACATGCAGTGAGGGAAGCCAGATTCACTTATCTAAACAACTTGCAGTGATTTACTTAACAATGGAGACAAAGGTTGTAAAAATGGGCTAAAATTAACTTAAATGTCTGGCTTAGCAGTAGAAATTTTGGGCTCAATTGTAGCCGTAAGTTGAGGACTACCTATACAGTATTTTCAAGTCTGCTTATTTCTTGGCCAGTGGGCCTTTTTTTAAATGGAATTAATACTATAACATACATCTGTCCTTCTTTCAAGCTAATCCTAAATTTAGAAGTTCATGTTCCATTTATTTTAAGGATGTCCAGCATGGTTAGCATGGTTAAATATTTGGCGAGTTGTTAGTCTAGCTAGCCGATTTATAGGCACAATCTAGTTATAAGATAGATATTGAGGAGAAATGACTTGATTCTTTTTCATTTTCTTTGGGGAGAAGAGGAAAATATACAGTCAGGTTCAGATATATTGAGACAATGATACGTTTTTTGGCCAGCCTCAACATTTGGGAAGATTTTGGAGCCTAGAGTATTGATTGTGTGTGTATGTGGTTCTGGGTCTCCTGTTTGAACGGGGTTGGACTAGATGACCTCCGAGGTCCCTTCCAACTCTCTAATTCTATGATTCTGTAAGGGTCTCCTGCTTGAGCGGGGGGCTGGACTAGATGACCACCAAGATCCCTTCCAACCCTGTTATTCTGTCATTCTGTAAGGGTCTCCTACTGGAGCAGGGAGTTGGACTAGATGACCACCAAGGTCCCTTCCAACCCTGTTATTCTGTCTCCTGATGGAATAGCGGGTTGGACTAGATGACCTCTGAGGTCCCTTCCAACTCTAATTCTATGATTCTGTAAGGGTCTCCTGCTTGAGCGGGGGGCTGGGCTAGATTGACCACCAAGATCCCTTCCAACCCTGTTATTCTATGATTCTGTAAGGGTCTCCTACTGGACTTTTAGTGTTGGTTGGACTTATCCAAGTATTAAAAACAATCCTTATATCCATAATTCTGTTAGTTTGTCCCATCTTTTATGAGCCCCCAAAACTCGGGATGGGTGTAATTAAAATGGCTGTAATTCCTCAATGGGTAGTGCAACACTTTTGTCAAATCCCTTGAATTAAAGCTGAAAGTCTTAATTTTGTTCACGTCTTGAGTGTTTCATTTCAAATTCAACGTGGTGGTGTACAGAGGCCAAATGCAAAAAAAGAGTATCCCAATATATATGAACCTGACTGTATATATATCCCAGCAGGAAAGTACAGAGAGTCCTTGACTAATGACTGGGCACTTAGCAACCATTTGAATTTATGACTGACCCCCCCCCAAAGCTACTTATGATCCAGTTTCAAAATCCTGACATTGCCCTTCCCCCATGGTCATGTGACTGTATTTAGGACAGTTTTGCCAGAAATGTTTTTTTTTTAATAAAAACTGCCCTATGGCAAACAATGGGTTCTGGTGTTCGTTTAAGAATCATGACGATCGCTTTATGATCACTGAAAAAAATGGTTATAAAATGAGGTCCGATGATGTGGTGATCTATTTTATGACTTAACTGAAAATTATGGTTGTCATTCAAGGACTACCTATTCCGTAATGACCACTGAAGTATTTTTCAACTTCTGCGCCTGTTCTCCAGAATGTAATCATTTTGTAAATAAAATAAATGATATACTCTGTGTGTAGATGCTTTCTGATCGTTTTTAAACGTTTTTAAGTATTAGTGAGCTGTTCTTTTTACGATCATCATATTACGGCAGAAATGAAATATTGTCTAATCCGGTTTCCATCTGATGTGTTTGGCTGAAATTTTAGCAAAGCTCAAATGGCCCCGTGAAGAAATCGATGCGAGAAAAAGCCGTGGAACGCAGAAATATTAACAAAGAGCATAACAGTAACTTCAAGGCGGGATACATACCGATTGATGAAGGCCGTCTACACAAAACTGGCTTGCGAGGCAGAAAAGGCAACTTGGCGATTTGTGTGCTGGTCCTCCTTTTTATCTTGGCTGTTGTTAATTTAATTGTAAGTATAACAATCTATAAAATGCATCTTATCTGACAATATTCAGTTAGAACTCCCTTTCTTCTATTGCCCTCAATCTTTCCCAGTATTCTTGTTGTTAGTTGCGAAGTCGTGTCCGACCCATCGCGACCCCATGGACAACGTTCCTCCAGGCCTTCCTGTCCTCTACCATCTTCTGGAGTCCATTTAAGCTCACGCTTACTGCTTCAGTGACTCCATCCAGCCCCTCATTCTCTGTCGTCCCCTTCTTCTATTGCCCTCAATCTTTCCCAGCATTAGGCTCTTCTCCAATGAGTCCTTCCTTCTCATTAGGTGGCCAAAGTACTTGAGTTTCAACTTCAGGATCTGGCCTTCTAAAGAGCAGTCAGGGTTGATCTCCTCTAGGACTGACCGGTTTGATCGCCTTGCAGTCCAGGGGACTCGCAGGAGTCTTCTCCAGCACCATAGTTCAACGGCCTCAATTCTTTGGCACTCAGCCTTTCTTATGGTCCAACTTTCGCAGCCATACATTGCAACTGGGAAAACCATGGCCTTGACTATACGTAGTTTTGTTGACAGGGTGATGTCTGTTGTTACTATTCAGAGTAACTGATGGTATGTAATTAATCCCAGTTACCAACACTTACTGGCCAGAGCATAGAAACCTAGCCTTTGCACCTAATATGCAACATATGACTTACACTTTGATGAGGCTTGTGCAAAAGTGTAGATTGCATGAATAATTGTTTGATTCTTGCTCCATGCTTTTGAGGCTGCTTCTCATTTGTGCATTTAAAGTTGTCAAGTATTTGAAAATTGCATGCAAGTTGTTTGCAATCCTGGCTAGAAAAACGGGGGATATTTTGACTCTGGTATTTTTTTTCCAAATGTGGTGCCTTCCAGATATTTTGAGGCTGCAGTTCTCAAAATACTCATCCAATATAGATGGGGAATTCAAGGAACTCTTAAACTATATTCCGTAGAACATTTCTGTGCTCCAAATAACTTGAAAGTGAACTTTTCCCACTTGACTGCCTGCACACCACTTAAAACATACCATTAAATCATTCTTTGATATTTTAAATGCTGTTTAATCTCAGGCTATGTTTCAGATTGCACATGTAAGATTATTTGCAAAAAAAGAAAAAATAGGAACTCCAGATCTACTACATAAAGTTCATGCCCAGTGGGATGTTGCCAAATGAAAAAAACAACTATTATGAACAGCCAGCAAAATTTTGTAAAACCCAATGCTCTTATTTCACAGCTGTTTGTCAGTTTAAAGGATTCACACAGGATTCACACAGACAACTCTTCTATTACATGACTATTTTTGATTTTGGTACTATTATATTATATTATATTATATTATATTATATTATATTATATTATATTATATTATATTATATTATATTATATTATATTATATTATATTATATTATATTATATTTATTATATTATATTATATTATATTATATTATATTATATTATATTATTATATTATATTATATTATATTATTATATTATATTTATTATATTATATTATATTATATTATATTATATTATATTATATTATATTATATTATTATATTATATTATATTATATTATATTATATTATATTATATTATATTATATTATATTATTATATTATATTATATTATATTATATTATATTATATTTATTATATTATTATATTATATTATATTATATTATATTATATTATATTATATTATTATATTATATTATATTATATTATATTATATTATATTA